>NC_085872.1:25397001-25514501 GCF_034702125.1 Engraulis encrasicolus
TGGGCTGCTGTGCTGCTGTGCCGGTGACACGGGTTCGACTCCAGCCGGGGTTGTTTGCCGATCCTCCCCCGTCTCTCCATCCCACTCGCTTCCTGTCACCAGCTCAGACTGTCCTGTCTAATTAAGACGTGAAAAGTGAAATCTGAATAAAAAGGGATTGCCACCAGACCCATCTTTGGTTATGGGTTGAGATTATTATCTCAAATTATATCGAAGTCTTCGATACAGAAAATGCTGCAAGTACAGTAGCTCTTTTTTTCTATGTGAGGTATGATGACAAAGTAGATGATGGCATCAGGTGCATCCAGGTCACAAGTAGTAAACTGAGGAAATGGCATGGATGCAGGCAGAACCAGTTTTACCATTAGGCCGGCACACTGTTGCCCAGTAGGCAGGGCTTGACACTGGCACCTGCCAACCGGCCAAATGCTGGTAAAATGTGGCTGTGGCAGGTAACAATTTCAGTGTCAGTAGCGAATTTGGCGGCTTATTCTATGGTATGACATATCAGAATTTTTTTCGTCGGGTTTCAGTAAACGCACACTGTTTGAGGTGCGTACGGCAGACAATTGGACTCAACTTGAAAAAGAATGGTCGTCGCACACTCAGAACTTCATGCCGTTACATTTAATAAGACCAACGTTTCGGCTTACGCCTTCATCGGGGTCATCTTGATGACCATTAGATGACCCTGATGAAGGCGTAAGCCGAAACGTTGGTCTTATTAAATGTAACTGCATGAAGTTCTGAGTGTGCGACGACCATGACATATCAGAATAGCATATATTCTGCACGTTGCCCCTTGTGTATCAATTGTTTGTATTTAAGCTCAAGGAAAAGCTCAGTTAGGCTACTCAGTTTCTATTTGTTTTATTTCCATGTAGATACCCTTGCACTCATCTTCTTGTCTTAAGTACCTCATCTTCTGAGGTTAGATGTACAGTGTCATGACAAAAAAAGTTAAAAAATAAATTGTGGCTAGTAGAATAGTTGGATGTCTACTAGTGACTCTGGAAAACCACTAGCCAGTGACCGGTAAGCAGCAAAAGTTAATGTCAAGCCCTGCTAGTAGGCCCCATGCACCAAATCTGTCCCCTGATCAGCACCTGAGCTTAACACACAGTCACACGCACACACTATGGTTTCTCCCAACGCCACCGCACTGCACCACCAACCCCACCGATGACTCCCCATAACCCACCACTGCCCCTAGCCCCCACCCCACCCCCTGACCAACGCGCTGACCATCCCCACCCCCCATCCCATCCCACCACACCCACCACCTACTATAGTGTTTCTCAACGGGGGCGATACAGCCCCCCAGTGGGCATTTGGGAGCCCTAGGGGGGCGTTGAGAAGGACACAGCTGAGAGGGGGCACGGCTTAGTTACCATTGAGTTGCATTAGTGTATTTCATTTTTCAGTACTATGGGGGGCATTGGCAGAATTATGATGAGGTCAAGGGGACGTTGTGTGTGTGTCATCGCCTTGTGTGTGTGTCAATAGAGCTTGAAAGTCCCGCCCCCTAGTTCCGCATTTCATGGGACCGTAGCTGACCATAACAACATGGTAGCGAGTAAATATCTTCTGATTGCAGCCATTATATGCGCTGGGCTACAAATATGCTGTTTAAGAAGCTAGATATAGATTATTCATGCAGAAGTATCAATATTTTGTCCCGAGGCCGTCTGCATGAAAAATGTGAAGAAACACACCCTTTTAAAAAGTTTGGGGGTTCGTACGAAAAATTTAACAAAAATATCAGAAACAACATATGTGGAGCTCGTGGCACAACTCAAAGGGGATTGAAATATCATTTTAATACCGCCATTGGATTACATGCTACGATTTTCGGCTAAAAACGCTGTTGAGGTCCCGTGAAATTGGGGGAAGTGACGTCACTTTCAAGCTCTATGTGTCTGAGCTGGAGCAGACCCAGGATGTGGAAAGTGTGTGTGTGTGTGTGTGTCCTTACAGTGTGCTCTGTACTAGATACTTGACACTTGTTTCCCTTCTCTGAACTGTGATAAGGCAGTAGGCCTGTGTTTTCTGGAAATATCACCTTCAAGATTAATAATAAGCTTCCATTCAATATTACATACAGAGCACATTTAACTCTGCTTCTTGGTCACAGTATTCTCTGCTGAATGTCTTCATGGACCTGATCAAGATTTGAGCTGTTTTTGCACTAGGCTACTATTCCTCTTTTCCAATGCCGTTTTTCTAGAGCTCGAAACAGCGCGACTCGGCCACCACATTTTGCTTTTGGAATAGGCATGAGCTCAATCGCCAAGTCGCGCTGTGGCGAGCTGCAGGACTACCAGAAAAACGGCAGTGGAAAAGAGGCATAAGTGCACTTTTATTACTATTATTTATGAATGTCTAACACATCACCAACCCACCTTCTTGGTCATGTTAAAGCACTCAATTGACCTGTCGTATCAATTGTGTTCATGTTTGTCTTGCAATAGGCTTAGCCTATTATGTTCACTGTGTGTAAGCTACGGTGTACTGACACAATAGGCTAACTGTAGTACTAAATAAGACTGCCCCATGTTTATTTCATTCTCAAGCGTGTATAACTGCCACTGAACAGAAGAATGCATGTTGTGATTTAATTTGGATAGGCTTGCCCTGTTGTAGGCCTATTCCTGACACCCATGACCTGAGGCCATTCTCCACCAAATTATGACATTATGTGAACGTGACCTCACGCATATGGCGGCCATATGATGCCAAAGAAATATAAAGAAATGAATAAATAGCATATGAAATTGCCCTGCGATGTATGATCTCAACATATCCTGGCAATATATATTTTTTTGCATTCCGGATTATTTATATTCTTAATTCGGACACCCAGTTTGTCCCACTGACAAATCATTGGAGATGGTTGCCTCATTCAAGATGTCGTGGGTCACACACTGTAGAGGCGGGGAATGCGGCGCTACGCTAGTGGCAAACTTTGGGTTGACAGGGGCTGCTTGTGCGTAACAGTGTAGCTAAGTGGAGGCGCACTACCCTGGATGCCATCACAGAAATAGTCGGGTTTTTGTAAGGAAACTGTTCTCTAACAGCGTACTTACACGCGATTTAGCAAGCGAACCACACGGTTTTTTGCAGCCATGTCGGAAGAACCGAGCCCCCAAACTTGGTCTATCGACAAGGATGATTATGTGCTTAATGAGGTTATCGGTAGGTATGACTAGTTAACAGCAGCTAAGTTAGCTTAGCGACATGTCTCGTTACCTAGCGAAGTAGCGGTGATTTTTGCATGATTGAACGATGCATGAATGTTATTTTCTGAATGAGCCCTAATAGCAGTAATGACATGGATTGTATGCGTGCCTTAAAGCTTCCTTAATTTAAAATGGCTTGCAATTACGCTGGTTTGTCATCACAAGTTAGCTTGCTAGCCTGTGTGCCAGTGATAAGCTACGGACTACGGACCCAGCCGGTCGAGTATTTCAGCGGTGAATGAGTTCAGCGAGGAGCTAGTTCTAGCTATTAACCTTTGGTAGGAGGTAGAGCTCCAGCTACTGTGCCCCTCCTTCGAGTTTTGAGCGCCGTTTCAAATCACAGTGTAAACTGTGGGATGCCAGCAATACTGACTGGTTTTCCTATAACGGGGCGATTGTTCACGAATGAAGGTTGTCAAGCATTCGACCAAAGACCGCAGAAAACGTTGGCTTCATTGATATCTTGTCATTGATTGCAAGCTAGGAAGAGTTAGCATAAACAAACCGGCTTGCTGCTACAGTGCTAACCTGGACTTAGCGCGTTAGTTTGAGCACGTCAAAACAGTGTCAAGTCAACATTCTGTAGGCCTATTTAAACTATGGCATTTACATTGCTAAAAAGACATAACAGCTGTCGTTTTAACCAACGGTCTTTTGATAAAACCAAGATTAGCTCCACTAGGTATTAGTATGTTTTCATGAATAAGCTACTGGAAAATAGTGCTGTGTTCTACCTATGGTTAGCCAGCTAACATATTGTTTTGATCACTTTTGCTGTAATGAACTTAGTATCTTTGCCATCCCATCGTTGTTGTATATTGTAATGTAACAGCTATACATTCACTGTTGTTTGTACAGGATGAGGGCTTATAATTTCAATAAAATTGAGTGAACATGTTACCCTACCAAACTGCAGCCTTTGACACTTGCATAGCTTCGAGTGTGAAATGAATGCATTTAGGATGCTCGTCCGTTCATTTAGCGTTTGCTACATAGTTGCAAAATGTTTGCTACTTGTGTGTTGTCTGGACGGTACTGTCTCCGCATTGTGTGTGGGCGTGTGCGGTTTCTGTTGTGTGTAATCGTGTGTGTCTGTCTCTGTGTGCTTCCTGCAGGGAGTGGGGCCACCGCTGTGGTTCAGGCAGCATCCTGCATGTCAAGGAAGGAGAGGGTGGCCATAAAACGCATTAATCTGGAAAAATGCCAGACAAGCATGGACGAGCTCCTGGTAATTTGGCATCTTATCGTGCTCGTACTCCTCAGAACCTGTTAAAGACTTGTGAGAAATTGTAACCATGACACACTACTGCTGCACAGTAAACACCTCTGTGGAACTTACATCTAGAATGGTCATGACTCCTGTCATATGGTGTGTTAATCTGTCCCATAGGTGTCAGCAAATGGATGTTTCCGTTTTAGTGTTGCAAGCACTGCCCTGCAATAACCCTAACCTGTCACCTTAGTCAGGGTCTTTTTTGCCAAGAGATTGGTTCATCATGACGTAATTTGGGTCACTGCCCAATCACTAGTTGGCTTGGTGCTGCTGCCTGAGTAGATGAGACGAACAGTCCATCTCAACGCCACTTGCTGGACAATGCACGAGTGTGAAGTATGCGACGGCTGAGGCATTTTATGTTTCGCACTCATCACCAGTAATTCTCGCAGGCAATTCCAATAGTAACACAAATGCCATGCATTCATTTTATAACATTTAGTTTGTAATGTTAAGTGAGTTTGTTGTCTAAAAGCCTATTTATTTCCAATTACACCCCCCCCCCATGCAGAAGGAGATCCAGGCAATGAGCCAGTGCCACCACCCCAACATCGTCTCCTACTACACCTCCTTTGTGGTGAGGGATGAGCTCTGGCTGGTCATGAAGTTACTCAGTGGAGGTAAGGGCCTGCCCCTCACTCTTCCCTCCCGATGCAACATGTAAGGGGTTCTCCCAGCACTTTCTGTTCAGGCGACTGATGGTATTAAGCCTCAGTGCCTGAATTCAGACTTGACAGAGTTTGTCTGCAGATACCTTGGAAAAAACACCTACTACCTTGACTGGGTCTCCTGAAAAAAAAGAAAGTTTTTGCATCGACCAAAGTTGCGTGAAAAAGTACTCTTCAAGAGGTTTTCAGATCATGTTTCAGATTAAATTGCACAACGTAGCTTTTCCATTGATGATAGTGACATGTGTCTGCCTAGCTGACTAGCTGGCTAATGGAAAGTCTGTGGGAAACACTGCGCTAGTTTAGGGATGGCACTATGGCCTTACAATAAGCATTATGCTGTTTATCTAAATATTTTTTGGGGTCTTTTTCAACTTTATTGGACAGGACAGTGTGAGAGGTGGACAGGAAGCGAATGGGGAGAGAGACGGGGAGGGGGCAAAGGGGCCGGGAATCGAACCCGGGTCATCCGCATGGTAGATGAGTGCTGTACCAGTTAGCTATGGCAGGGCCTGCCATTGTGCTATTGACCAAGCACATTATTCCCACATGCTTAAAATCAACATGTTACAAACTATTACCAGTAAATACATATCACCAAACATCTCAAGTGGATATACAGGGGGTGGACAAAATATCTGAGACACCTGTCATATTAGTGTGGGAAGTTTCATGCCTTAAGTGGACCAGCCTGTTGGCCAATCTTTATTAATTGCACATTGTACCAGTAAAGTGAAGTGTGAAGGTTCAAATAGCAGGGTAAGAGCACAGTTTTGCTCAAAATTTTGCAATGCACACAACATTATGGGTGACGTATCAGAGCTCAAAAATGAGAAATTCTTGGTGCGCGTGTAACTGTTGCATCTTTGACCGAGACAGCAAGTCTTTGTGATTCATCAAGAGCTACGGTATCCAAGGTAATGTCTGCATACCACCAAGAAGAATGAACCACATCCAACAGGATTAACTGTGGATGCAAGAGGAAGCTGTCTGAATACTCTGAAAGGGATGTTTGGGTGCTAACCCGGAATTTATCCAAAAAAACATAAAACCACAGCTGTCCAAATCAGCGTAGAATTAAATGTGCATCTCAACTTTCCGGTTTCCACCACAACGGTCCATCGAGAGCTCCATAGGGTCAATACACACGGCCAGTCACCCAAACATCCCTTTTCAGACAGCTTCCTCTTGCATTGTTGCTGGTGCAATGTGCAATTAATGAAGATTGGCCAATAGGCTGGTCCACTTGAGGCATGAACCACACTAAAATGACAGGTGTCTCAGATATTTTGTCCACCCTCTGTATAAACAGGGCTCACACAGACTTTGGTTAGTTCATGAGCAGTGCTTTGATCTTGACTATGTGTTTGGACGGAGTGCCATCACTAGACTCACTACAGTTGCTGAATTGCTCGGACTGCCATTCCATGGAGCTTGGGTCTTTGGTGTTCTTGTCGGTGTGCAGGTTTATTACTTTCCAACCTCCAGATGCAAGGCCAGGAGAGGTAAATGGGCTTTCCCCTCGTCACTGTGTTAAAGGACTGGTGATATCAAAAGAGAAGGATGAGTTGGAGCAGCAAGGCTCTTGCAAGCTTTTGGTACCAGTTGGGTGGGAGTTTAATAGGAAGATGCCCATTTCATTCAGTAATTGTCTCTGTGTGTAACTGTCCCGGTTGACAAAAGAGTAATGATTGGTGCACAAATGTATTAAAGCTTGGTTGTTTAGATGAGTCTGTTTTCTTTTGATTTGGAGAAGTTAGCTTTTAAACACCTTTTAAACAAGACTGCTTTAGTAAGGTAATACGTTTTCTATCAGTTTTTCCTTAAATGCCTTAAGGCATTATTTATTGTCAATTTCTTGTTTCACTTAAGCAATTAATAATGGATAATGAATTAGCCTTGGCTGGGCCCTATTTTGCTCAGCACATGTCTGTTAGAATCCAAGAGATGCCTATGAATTTCTCATTGAGTTGTAAGCTGGCTCTCCGCCTGGAGTTTAGTCTTTGCCAGTGCCACAAGTAAGAACATCCCCCTCCAGCACTGACCTGTCTGCTTCTGCTTCCCTCCCTGATCTGATGGCTTTGGCATTTCTCGTGGAATGAACTGACAGCTCTCTTCTTTGACTGTGTGTGTGTCTGTGTGTGTGTGCGCGCGCCGTGCGCATGTGCGGAGTATGCCTGCACATCAGTTTGTGTGTGCGGCGCGGTTGCATACATTTCATGGATGACCTTGGTTAGACTACCGACCGATCCCCTCTGGATTGGAGTTGTGATTTCCTCTCTTACTAGGTCGGTGCAATGTCAGACTGATTTTCACAATTTTAAAGCCCATTTCAAACATTGCCATCAGCAGTTTGTTTTCTGCTGTGTCCATAACCAGCTGGTGACTGACTACACAATACATGAGACTAAGCTGAAAGGTCACGCTTGCAGTTCACTGCAGTTCACTCCCTGGGTTATTCTCCTGAGTGAATTGGGTGGAAGGAAGCCCATCTCGAGATAGAAGCAAGCACAACAACAAGACCCCATTCCCACTAACACGACTTACATTTGAAGAAGATTAAGAGTTAATTAAGTTAAATTATGAGTTAAGAAGGTTAAGAGTTGACTTCTTAAGCTTGTCGATCACAGCTGGGACTGTCACAAAGGACGGATGGTATTCATTCTCTGTGCCTGAATTCAGGCTTGACAGATTTTGTCTGTAGGTGTAAAATATAGTCATCAGTTTCTCTTGCCTCAAAAGCTGTGAAAGGTTCAAACTCAGGATTTCCTTCCATCACGTCGGTAGCACAGCAGAGAGTGTGGTGGGTGTTTGAGAAATAATCCTGCTCAGTGCAGAAGTAACTTGCTGTGAATTTTCCCTCCATTATCCACAGGCTCGGTTCTTGATTTCATCAAGTACATCATGTCGCGCGGGGAGCACAAGTCGGGTGTGATGGATGAGGCCAGTATCGCCACAATCCTCAAAGAGGTCCTGGAGGGACTGGACTACCTGCATAGGAACGGGCAGATTCACAGGTATGGCACACCCGGGGCTCGCACAGCAGGGCATTTTGGGTAAACAGTGTTTTGATTAGTTGTAGTTGTAACACCAGGGGGTGGGGTGGGGGAGCGGGGTGATGCGATGCAGTGTCTGGCTGTAAAGTATATTTTGGTTACTTCTGTTAGCGCTAATTGTGTCAACTGATGACTGACTGAAAATGATATCAGGGTCTCCCCCAGCACTTTATTGTTGGCCACCTTGACAACACTCCCCACCTTGATAAGGAAGTCCCTTGAAAAGATTCTGTGTTGAGTGTAATTTCTGAAGTAGTTGCACCACAATAGTATACTCTAAGGGTTTGTTTACATCATATTTCATATGAAACTGTACAACATGGCCTTTTCAATGGTGAGGATTAACCTGTTCTGTCTGATACTGACAAACCCTGGACATGATATGTTTGCTAGTTTTGTCTTCTGACTGGTTACGTAATAACTCTGAGAATGTTCCTTGGCACCATTAAACTCTTGTGATGGCCAGTGTGTGGCTGTTGTTTAGTGCTATAGCTCCAGTCTTCTGGAGCTGCAATTGGTTCTGAGTTCTGAAACAGATGCATAAGCACATTAGACGGCTGCCATGGTCTGACTTGCACGTGCTTCACCCAGTGGCTTGAGAGACAGATCAGAAAGAAAGAAAGAAAAGAAAGAAAAAGAAAAGAAAAAAACATGGTATTGGCCTCAGTTCAAGTCCACATTTTCTGATCTGGAACTGTGCGGGATTGCCACCATTCTCTATCGGCACAATCGTCAATGAAAAAAAACCTCTGCAAAAGTTGTTATAGTACCAGTAATAGCCTTTATTGCGATATAAAACACCATTTTGTGAAACGTTAAATATTTATTGTACATTGATTTAATCATTTATGTGCATTGTATTATGCAACTTCACATTCCACAACATAAGATCTTAGCTGGAAGTTGAACACTTTTGCAGATGGCCTGGATATGTGCATCCTGTCTGGTGTGTTTTCTCGTACAGAAAGGCCCGATTTAAGGATCCCACCGGATCAAAACATTGGCTTGTTTCTAGGCAATATCTTTTTTTTGTTGTTGTAATATATCAGTGTACAGATAACCTTTTATAGAA
This sequence comes from Engraulis encrasicolus, assembly GCF_034702125.1. Classification (NCBI taxonomy): domain Eukaryota; kingdom Metazoa; phylum Chordata; class Actinopteri; order Clupeiformes; family Engraulidae; genus Engraulis; species Engraulis encrasicolus. The sequence continues at coordinate 25,406,310 of NC_085872.1, forward strand.
AGAATATGAGCTACTTATTGAAATGGGTGTGTGAAAATGATCTACTGGGGATTCGGGGGTTTCTCCCCCGAGAAAAATTGAAAATGCAGCTGTTAGAAATGCAATCTTAACACAATATGAGAATGTATTTGTATGAAATTCATTATGAATACACATCAATAATGAAAGGTGAATCAGCTGTGAATAACAACCTCATATAGACCTTATTTAGGCCTACTGTAAATTACGCCTGTTTTGATCACAAAGGGAGACCATACTGTAGTATCAAGTTTATGATAAATTACATTTTTATAAATGAACATAATATTAATGAAGACTGTTATTTATGTGCCCTCTTGGTTTCTGGACAGATTTTATGTAATCCCCTTTTCACTTTAATATGAGTGCAGAGCGATTTTCTCCCTCCCTGAAGTGTTATTTCATATGTGCATGCTTGCTGTCACCTATTTGAAGGGATGTTGGTTTGGGATTTCATGGAGGACTTTTTTAATGCCGCTGTGAGAAGTAGACAGAACAGCGGTTTGCGGGCGTATGGTGTTTTCACATGGATATTGTCTTCGTGGACAGACATCCCCAAGTTCCAAAAAAGAAACAAGGAGACTACTGAATGAACCGAAAAGCGCGCCCTCTGTCAAGCGGCCGCGCTGAACAGACCCTATGTAAAGACGCGCTTGCACTCAGGTTAAACAGGCACACAGCATTGACTCTCCCCTCGCACGCGTGCCTATGAAATAGCTCAAGGCGGGAGTTGCATCTTGCCTGCACTTCTAGAGCATTGTGGGGGAAAAAGCGCAGGGGATTGCCGCTGTTCGGGCTGTGTTGTTTTCTTCTCTGACTGTTTCTTTTGAGCGGTGACGCTGCCTGTACTAACTGAACATATAGCACACGGTATCTGCAAACGTCTCGTGCCGTCCTCTTTTTTGTGCTCCGATGTTATGACTTATGAAGAGTTTGTTGAGTGTGGCGCTTGACAGTTATCCTCCTTATCTGAAGACGTTGTTGTGTTTATGGTATTTACAGTGTAGAAGCCTGGTGTTAGCCTGTCAGATTCTGGGTATCAGGGAACTTTTTTTTATGTCCTACGATCTACCAATAATGCCTTCGCGATCGACTGGTCAATGACGTATTGAGCACCCCTCTTCTATGCCATGTGAGGTACTTGTATCATTTTCAGATCATGGAAACATGTTATCTTGCTTCAGGATTAATGATTAGCTTGTTTGATTCACACCCCGAAACACCCCTAACATGTCATCATGCATTCATTTGCTTGTTTGTTTATTTTGTAGAGATGTAAAGGCTGGAAATATTCTCCTCGGTGAAGATGGGTCAGTGCAAATTGCAGGTCAGTCTTTGTGGGTAGCTGCTGACTTGTTTTATGCCATATTTGTGTGTACATCTGTTCACTGTTGAGTAACATTCTACAAACTGTACTGAACCCCTTCCGATGTCCTCTCCCCCTTGTCTGGCAGATTTCGGAGTGAGTGCCTTTCTAGCGACTGGTGGCGACATGACTCGGAACAAAGTGCGGAAGACGTTTGTGGGGACGCCATGCTGGATGGCGCCAGAGGTCATGGAGCAGGTGGGCTGACCATGTGTCATCAGATTTCAGACCATTACTGTGTGTCCCTCTTCCCCTCCCTGCCACGCAGGCAAACCCAATTAGATAAACACTGACCAAGAATGACTAAGTCATCCCTTTAACCAGAGTCAACTAGGGTCTTTCTTAGTGACTATTTCTCCAATTGGCTAAACCGTGACCAAGAATGACTAAGGCTAAAGGGAATCTCTGTAGTACTTCTATAACATTTCAGCGCAATAATACAGAAGTCGTTCCAGCATAGAGTTCTGTGTCAGAAATGGTAAGCAGCACAAAAACGCAGCTTTCAAGAGTGTCTAACACCTACTTATACAGAGTTTTCTGCGAAATGTTTAAATGCCCTAGTAAGTGCCAATATCACAAACCCTCCTCAGACTCGGCTTTGGTTACTTCTTCTGCCCTGTCTGGTGTTATGCCTCAGTTTTTTTGACGCTGGCCAACCTGCATGAAATTCACTACGAATCTTCCATATCCACAAAAATGGACCATTATTAAGACCTCTTGCTTATCCAATATCCAAACCAGTTTTGGACTGGGAATCACCTCTGTGCACCACCACAAATCACACATTAGCTTTTCTTACTTGCCAAAAATGTTGACGATAACCTCTGCCCTCGCGTCTGCAGGTGAGGGGCTATGACTTCAAGGCGGACATCTGGAGCTTCGGCATCACCGCCATAGAGCTGGCCACCGGCGCTGCACCCTACCACAAGTACCCGCCCATGAAGGTGAGGGGACCAATCACATCTGTCTGCACACAGAACAGAATAGAACTAGAAATGCACTGCAACAAGAAATGCAGAGTGCAGGCTTCTGCCAAGGAAGCTGTTTGAACATTTGACGTTATGCCCTCATTTTGAAGTCTTTCTGCTTTGTTGTTGGAGTTAAATGTCAACATTTGCCCTATCCTGCAATGGTGAAGAATCTTTAGAAAAACAAACAAATCTGGACCGTGATTCAGATCACCATAACATTTTTAGCACTTGTTCCTTTTGTCATTTCCAACAACTCCACAAAAGTTTCATCAAAATCCGTTCATAACTTTTTGAGTTATACTGCTGAGACAGACAGGCAGACAGGCAAACCAAAGCGATCGGAAACATAATCTCCTTGACATAGATATTGATGTATCGTCATTACACACATGCATACACTGAGACTGGAGTTTGTCACTTCTTCTAGATTTGAAAACTACATTTTCGCAGCAATGGTTTCAACCAATTGGATATTTAAAAGTTTGTCTTGTATATCAGTGATGGGTCACTATGGTGCTGTTTCCACGTAGCAGGATATTTTTTAGCAGGGTATTTTTTTCTCCTGTTGAAGTGTAAACGCAAGATGTGGATAAAAATAAATCCTCCATTGTAACAAATGCGTTTCAGCCCCCTAAACAGGATATTTTTTTCTCCTGCTTTTTATACCTGGATTTTAAATATTTGATAAGTGGAAACAGAAGGCCAAAACCAATGCAACCAGGAGAAAAAAATATCCACATATAAAGATATCCAGCTACGTGGAAACAGCACCTATGATTCTATGAATAAACTTGTTCTTGTTTTTTCGTTGTGGTTACCAGGTGCTCATGCTCACCCTGCAGAACGACCCTCCATGCCTTGAGACCGGCGTCACAGACAAGGAGATGGTAAAGAAGTACGGCAAATCCTTCAGGAAGATGATCTCGCTCTGCCTACAGAAGGACCCCGAGAAAAGGTACACGCTGTGGCATCACTGACGATGGATCAGATTTGAGATGCTGATGCTCATTATTTCCAGTATTAAAGGCATTTCAATGAAATGATGTATTCTCCTAATCCAGTGGTTCTTAACCTGGGGTGCGGGCACCCCCTGGGGGTGCCACAGAGATTTCAGGGGGTGCACGGAATTGTGTTTGTGTTGAGGTTGTGACCAAAATTCTGTTAGCAAACATTATCATTAGGCCAAATCAAAACCAAATTTAAACAGGTCCCCATGTCAAGTCATATTAATGTCTCAAGCAAGAATCATTGTAATAAATCACTTAAATCATTTTTTAGGGCTTATAGAAGTGTAGAAGTTTGGGCTGGGGGTGTGCGGCTTGTCTTGGTCACAGGTATAGGGGTGTGTGAAGAAAAAAAGGTTAAGAACCACTGTCCTAATCCAAATGGAACTATTTACACTGTTGGCCTTGAAATGTTCATAAATAAGTCATGATTGTGTGATGTATGGCTAGTTAAACAAATCGTTCAAGGCACCACAGCAAATTTATTGGTGAAATTCTGTACCCCATTCATGTCGAAGCCACAAGGCTTTACTGTGGTCAGCGGCCTTTATCTGCAGAGGTTTAACTCGCCCTTGCCCTTGTCTTTGCCTTTGCCCTTGTCTTTCTCATGCTCCTCTCAGGCCAACTGCGGCAGAGTTGCTGAAACACAAGTTCTTCACAAAAGCCAAGGTCAGTGTTTACACCATCACCAGTGTGTTTGTGAATGCCTTCTGTGTGTGCATAAAATTTGTGAATGGTGTATATAACCTTATAAATAAGAAAGATATCAAAACATTTGGCAATGACCGATGGCCAGACTTTTGCCCCAGAACAGCACATCAGCTCCCGTTGGCCAGGCTACAATTGGCTTTGCTGTCCTGGGGTGCGTTTTTTCCGAAAGTGTAGTTGTTATCCAGTTAGCAACTTGGGTAGTTGTCAATGGGGAATTGCTTTGCCAAAAACAAAGTAGCTAACATAGTTAGCAACTACGGGTTCGAGAAATGCACCCCTTGTGTTGTGTTAGTGTAGCAATAGAATGCCCTGTAGAGGGCAGTGCTCTAGAAGGCTGCGACGCTCTGGGAGAGAATTTGAATAGAACCTTCAGGCTGTGAGTCCCAAAACACCTCACTTCAGATAGGTAAATGAATAACAATGAGTGTTGTGTTTTTCCCTACAGGATCACGAGTATTTACAACAGAAACTCTTGCTACGGGCACCAACGATAGCAGAGCGATCTAAAAAGGTGTGGAAAAATTGTCAACGCAGATAGTTTTATGACTTTTTTTTTTTAATAGATATTTTTATATTTATTTCTTCTAAATGTTCTCCCAACACAAAGTTGTTGATTCATACATGCTGTGAAGACATTCTGCTGTGGTCTTCATGCGCGTGTCTCTGTCTCTGTGTCTGTGTCTGTGTGTGCTTATAGGTGCGACGAGTTCCCGGCTCGAGTGGTAGGCTGCACAAGACCGAGGATGGGGAGTGGGAGTGGAGTGATGACGAGCTGGAACTGGAAAGTGAGGAGGGCAAGGCCGCATTCGCTGCTATGAGGGTAAGGACACCTCGTAAGAAACGCTGGAACCAATATTTGAAAGGGGCTAACGTATATTATCAAAAATGATCCGTTGTCCTTCATCCCCATATGTAAATGGTGCCGTAGTATGTTTATTGAACATGAAATCTTTCTGTGTTTTTCCAGTCACCAAGAGTGAAAGAACAGGTTCAGAGCACAGAGGTAAGGGCAGCATTTCCATTCATCGATATGTATGTTCATGTGAAACGGTCTTTCCAAAAAATAGAACAAGACTTATTAGGATTATATGTTGTTTTTGTTGTGGCACAGATTCCCACAGATCTGTCAGCTCTGCTGCAGCCCGGGGCCCCTGTGCAGCCGGCTGATGGCACCCAGAGCCTGCCTGCCGAAGACCCCAACTCTGCCACGATAGCAACCACCAACTTTCAGGTCAGCCTGCTACCCCTGCACTGCATACATGGTACCCCTTTCACACCCCAAACACGCCTACACAGCAATTAGCCACTCATGTCCTCTCTCTGTCTCTGTCTGCCTGTTTCTCTCTGACTCTCTCCTTCTGTTTTGTCTGTCTTTATCCCTCTCTCTCTCTCTCTCTCTCTCTCTCTCTCTCTCTCTCTCTCTCTCTCTCTCTCTCTCTCTCTCTCTCTCTCTCTCTCTCTCTCTCTCATTATATTGACTGTGTGTGTGTGGTGAATCCCCAGCCCCCAGCTCCGCCTCCTGGTTCTGGTTCTGGTGGTCCTGATGCTGCTCAGCAGCCCATCAGCCTGGTGCTGAGGTTGAGGTAGGTCACCAAGGCTATTGTGCAACACCACACCTGCCAAGGCCCTAATAACCTCTAGAGAGCCGTTATAAAGATATCATACCAGGAAGAGTTAGGCTGGTAAAAGTAGGAGCCCTTGTACAAGTATAGCGATCGGCCTTTGATTCTCACAATGTAAGTGTGTCAAAGCCCTAGGGAGCAGTGTTCTTATTGTTTTACAGAATATAACGTCTGCTTATGAGGACCAATCTTTTGTTCTACAGAAATCTCAAGAAAGAACTCAATGACATCCGCTTTGAATTCATGCCAGGGAGAGGTATGTATGTTTTCGCTATGGCTTGTCGTTTCAGTTAAGCTGTTAGGTATATATGGTGGTGTGTGCTAAGCTTGATTTTTCTTGTTGCCCATCAGACACAGCGGATGGGGTTTCTCAGGAGCTTGTCACCGCTGGTCTGGTGGATGGGAAGGACCTGGTCATTGGTGAGTGTAGCTGCTAGTGTTTGTTATCTTGTTAATATTTGTTATATTGTTATAAGCAGATTGAATATTTTACTTCAATAGTACATGTCCATTTCGACTGACAAACACTTGTGTCTTATCTGTTGTGCTACATTGCAGTCGCTGCAAATTTGCAAAAGATAGTGGATGACCCTCAAAACAACAAAAATGTCACTTTCAAGCTGGTAAGTTATGGACCCACAGTTCATAGTATGTAGTGCAACAATATTTCCGTAAAATAACAGCAGCGAAGGTCCCTGAAATCACAGGCCCTCTCACTAGTTATTTAACTTGTATTTCTTCTTCTTTCTATCTCTCTCTCTGTGTCTCTCCCTCTCTCGACAAAGGCATCTGGTGTTGAAGACTGTGACCTTCCAGACGACGTGAAGCTCATGGGATTTGCCCAGCTGAGTATCAGTTAAGGATGGTAACACACTGACAGGCCCCAGCTGTGTGGAAGTGCAAAGTATTGACATACATTGGCCTAAAGAAAACCACTACTGCCAAAGAGGGGGGACAGTGTACCGTCAGCACTCAGGATTCTGAGCCCGTGTCAAGCATGAGAGAGAGAGCGAGAGAGAGAGAGAGACACTGTAGTGACATGCAGAGCTTCAAAGGAAGTGCACTTGAGTTGTTTACGTAGCGTTGACGTACATTGGACGCAACCGTCATTCACTCCTCAATATCGATATGTTCCATTTCCGGTGTTAATTTAAAACAGGTGAAGAAATCGCTAAAAGGTGATGGGACAAAAAAAAAACACTTGCACAATCTCAACCTATTTCTTATAATGTTACATGTTTAAAAGAATGCCTTATTTTCAGCAGTACTACTGATTCTGGGATGTCAAGGGTGTTTGTCGTCATGTGGAGTGGAGTGAGTGTGGTGTTGTCTGTTGATGTTAGTGGTGAATTGTTTGCCAGTGGTTGTACTTCAGTCCCTTGTACATCTTCACATGTGCATGAAAAACACCATAACCTTTGTTGAGCGTTATTTTGAGGAGGGATCACCAATTTACCATGTGAACGTTTGATTTTTTTAAAATGTTTTTGTTTTAAGTTTTTAAATTTGTTTTCACATTGATTAGTCAGTGATATTCTCACATTGACTGTCCTGTGTGTACTTTAGTGAACATGCACACACCATCACACTCACCCTTGTCCATGGGCATAAACACAATTCTGTCTTTTAGGGTTTTTTGGCTGTATTTGCATGATCCAGTGATCTATTTTGCATGAATCAATGTGGTAACAGAGTGTTGACTAACACCTTTCGGCAGCGTAGGAAATCAGGGAAAGGATTCAGGAGCACTGGAGCCCACACTGCATTCGATAGAGAAGAACTTCAAATTCTCCTGTAGAAACATGGGCAAGTCACGTACAGTATTTAGTCAATATTTTGAACTGTTGTGTAGGCTTTGGAGGCTGTAGGCTTATATGTTGAGTTAAATTCTGAAATTGAGATTACTATAATACCTCCAGGAGTAACTGATGGAAACTCCAATGTTTAATTGGATAAAAAAACAAACTAGACAATACCTCATTTTAGGAGTTTTGACAGATTTTACTTAACACGTGACATTGCCGGCAGCTCATTTGATTTATTTTTCTTGAAGGCCCAGCTATGTCTGCACTGGTTTCTTCAGCCCACTCTTCTGATTCTGCAGTTCTCCTCATATTAATGCTGGCCCTCTTGCAATAAGTTTGGCATTGAGAAACTGAGTATAGCTTCCCAGAGCCGTGGCTCTTTAAAGTATGTTGCCGCAATCGTGGTCAATTTTAAGCAGAATACCCAATTTTTCGGGATGGTCATTTTAAACCAACAGCAAAAATGTCCAATACACTTAGGGTAATAACTTGCAGTTGCAATGATTTTTTTTAGCAGATACAACCTACGGTATGTTTTTTTATTGTCTTTGCTCATCCACCCTGTTGTGTCCTGTCCATTCAGTCCACATTGCAGCTTACATCTTGGTATCCCGGCATAGGCTTATTTGTCTTATGAGTGTTCAGTTAATGTCTGTCTTTGTGGTGTCCATATAACATTCACAAGAGGAGCCAGAGCAGTCACCAGTCCTCTGACTAGCTTTGAACTTGTGACATCCGGCAGTACGCTCCAAGTTAACTGTCAAATCCACTTGAACAAGAGTGCTGTTTTGGGCCTGGCCATTTTCAGAGGTTTAAGAGGAAATGTGTAGTCACTGAAATTACATACATGATCACATGTTTTTATCTCTCTCTCACACACACACACACACACACACACACACACACACACACACACACACACACACACACACACACACACACACACAAACTACACATTAGCCTACGAATGTGGCTAGCAGCTGCTAAGTACTTGATCAATAACTATGCTAGTATGTACATAATGACATTTGGTGTTAATTTTGTGATTTCATGTATAGATATTGAATTTTATTGAGTGTTTCACAGTTGGCCTTTGTTTCCAGTGGCAATTGATGTTATTGGAAGATACAGAAACACAAGTCCACTGTTTTTGTTTTTATTTATGTTTTTTTTTTCTCTTTTTTTTTAAGACTGAAAGGCCAAGACATCACTCTTTCTTTTCAGTACTATGAACTGACATAAATAGTTTTAATTAGAAGTTGGGCCTTATTTTTTAGCACTTGAGAAACAAAATGTTTGCACCTTATATACTTTCAGTCACTCAACTTGGTGAAGTCCCTGCAGTAGGAATATGGTGTTTAAAAGGATGTCAGGTGGGCTCTTTGAAAAATATCTTTAATAACCATGATTATCTTTTTTGTGTTACATGAACATGGGGACAAAATCCTAGTTATTGGAGTTATTTGACCACCCATTTTGTTTAGCTACGTGTACATACTTCACGAAATTTGTATTTTCACATCAAAATAATAGTTGCCACTATCCATATCACTCATACTGTATTTATTTTTACTTTTATGATTTTATATGAAGTTATTCAGTGACACCTCAATTAATGGCCCAGGACATTTTTGTGCTGAGAACATGTATGTAAATACCTATCCCCCTCACAGATGAACTTTAAAAGATAACTCCCTTGTAGAAACCTGTGAAGTGTAAGCATACCGGTATGTGACTGTATTGGCTTACTCTGTTGCGGTGGATTGCCCTTTCCTAATATAATGGGTAGAACCAATGAACTTTGAAGACATTCACACAATTGATTTTCTAGACAAAACAGTGGGGGGCTGGTAGTTTGCTTGTATTTATGTGTGTGGCATTTAGGGAGGAGAGTAGGCAGTCCAATCCCATCTACGTAAATGTGGACACATGTAGACTGCGCGCACACACAAGGTTGAGGAGTCTGTACAACAGCCTTGATACTTCTGGGTGGCACAACATTGTCTGTGAGTAGGGACGAAATCCCCTTGGTAGCTACGTAGTCCTTTTTCTTTTCTGTGATCTAGCTGAGGATTTGGGACACAACTGTACAGCAGATGAGTGTGACTGATTTGGTAAGCTTAACTTGTGATCCACCCAAACCTAAACGGTTACATTTACTGTATGCAGTGCACATAATGGAGAATCTATGGCCTCTGGCTGTGTCCCACTATGTGTGCACTGGACAGACTGATCTCAGCTGTAATGTCTTATTTTCTTTTAGCTGTACTTCAAAGCAGATGTTTGTCAAAGACGAGGGGAGTTGTCTAAATCCAACCGTGTCAACAACAGTGTTACAACACTGCAATATGCATTTTGTTTCACTTCACTTTGTGGTCCGTCATTTGGTTGATGGTTTTTCATGCATGTTCATTTAATTATTTTAATATTCAATAAAGAATGAACTTTCAAACGTCCAGTTTCACCCTGCATTCTTTACTGGAAGTGACTGTAGACAGCAGTTCTTAATTTAGACCATGCTGTATCTGGTATCTTGTGTCTTGCCAAAGACTGTGCGCCGGAGACTTAGTTTCCTGTCGTCTTGGGTGTCTCGTGCTGGGTAATTTTTCACAAAAAGCTGCTTTGTTTATGAGCCTTTTACAGCCTGGCTAACTTCATGGCAGAAGGTAATATAATTCTTCTAGGAAGAGATGCGTGACGCAGTTTGTGCCTGTTGCCTATTGAGTGTGTTTCCCTCTTTGTGACCACTATAAAGAATAAGATTCATAGAGAAATGTGGATCAATGTTTGATTAAAATGCATCTGAAGCTGAGGGAGGCTTTGTACCCGTTTGAACAGAAAATAATTGCAAGCAAAAGTAATATTATACTTTTGTGTTCGTTAGTAACTCTGGAGTTGAATTTGTACAGGCATTGCGTTTCTTATATGGCACAGTGCAGTTATCTTAACTTGTGCAATTTATACAGAACATACAAGTCTAACCATGTCACTTGCTTTGTGTGAAAGGCTGTGATGGATGGGTACATGAGAGTGAACAATGGTTCTTGCATCCAAATGTGCATGCTTGACAATTTTCTGTTTGGTCCTACTAATTGTCCTAGAAGCCTGACAAACCGATTCAATTCCAAACAATACAATTGACCTACTATAATTGTGTGATTCTCCAATTATGGTACATTTTTATGTCCGTGGCAAATAATTTGAAAATTAACTACCGTATATGTACAGTGCCCTCCATAATTATTGGCACCCCTGGTTGAGATGTGTTAAAAGCCTTAAAATAAATTCAGTGTTTATTGCAGAAGAATACTGTCACACTGAAAATTGTAGGAAAATGTAGCCTTCAACTCAAATGAATTGTAAGAAAATAAAAAAATCCCTGACTAAAAAATAATTATTTTTCATTAAATCACCTGTTCCACAATTATTGGCACCCTTAACAATTCCCAGGAAATAAATATAATTGAAGCATTTCTATCATTTCTACAGTAGTTTACAAAGTTTACCAGAGTATGTAGGAACATTTAATTAGTAATTCATCACTTCCTGTTTCCCTGGGGTATAAATATGACGTGACACCGAGGCCATTTCTCTTATCGACTCTTAAACATGGGAAAGACAAAGGAACACAGCATACAAGTGAGGCAGATGTGCGTCGACCTTCACAGGTCAGGCAGAGGCTACAAGAATATTGCCACTCAACTGCAGCTGCCCATATCCACTGTGAGAGGAATAATTAAGAAGTTCAAAACAACTGGAACAGTGGTAAACAAGCCTGGACGAGGACGCAAGTTTATTTTGCCACCACGCACAGTGAGGAGGATGGTAAGAGAAATCAAAAGATCTCTAAAGCTCACTGTTACAAAATTACAACAAATGGTAGCATCCTGGGGTCACAAAGTCTCCAAATCAACCATCAGGCGCTGTCTACACGCCAACAAGCTGTTTGGGAGGCATGCACGGAAAAAACCTTTCCTCACTCACAATCATAAACGCAAGCGTCTGGAGTTCACCAAGCGGTATTGGGGCTTCAACTGGGACCGTGTGCTTTGGTCAGATGAGACCAAGATTGAGCTTTTTGGCAACAAACACTCTAAGTGGGTCTGGCGTACCACGAAAGATGCGCATGCTGAAAAGCACCTCATACCCACTGTGAAGTATGGGGGTGGGTCAGTGATGCTGTGGGGCTGTTTCGCTTCCAAAGGCCCTGGGAACCTTGTTAGGGTGCATAGCATCATGAATGCTTTGAAATACCAGGACATTTTAAATCAAAATCTGTTGCCCTCTGCCCGAAAGCTGAAGCTGGGTCGTCACTGGGTCTTTCAGCAAGACAATGACCCTAAACATATGGCCAAATCTACACAGAAATGGTTCACCAGACACAAAATCAAGCTCCTCCCATGGCCATCTCGGTCCCCTGACCTCAACCCCATTGAGAACCTGTGGGGTGAGCTGAAGAGGAGAGTACAGAGGAGAGGACCCAGGTCTCTGGATGATTTAGAGAGATTCTGCAAAGAGGAATGGCTGAAGATCCCTCTTTCTGTCTTTTCCCATCTTGTGAAACATTATAGGAGAAGATTAGGTGCTGTTTTGTTGGCAAAAGGGGGTTGTACAAAATATTAACACCAGGGGTGCTAATAATTGTGACACACATTATTTGATGTCAAATAATTATTTCTTTATGTGGGATTTTTTCCCCACTGAATAAATGCACTTGTATTGAAGGTTGGATTTTTCTCTTTTTTTCCATTAAGGTCCCATATTATTTAGAAAAAAAATAAAATAATTGGAAGCTAAAAAACACATCTCAACCAGGGGTGCCAATAATTATGGAGGGCACTGTATATTATTAAAGTTGTATTATAGTGAATATCATCTTGTTTTCTTTGAATTTCAAATTAAAATATTGTCATTTAGAACATTTATTTACAGAAAGTCACAAATGGTCAAAATAACAAAAATGCAATGTTTTCAGACCTTAAAATGCAGAGAAAATCTTGTCAGTGGTTTGTAGAATGAAACGACAATGTTCGACACATGCCTAGTGAACCAGAAAACGGCTTATTTGAACGTGGTCTCTCATTTTTTTTTTCAGCGGCTGCATATTTAGTACTTGTGAAAGGGAACTATGGGAAAAAATAATCATGGTTCTATTATGATGCTTTCTACAAAAAAATAAAACAGTTTATATGTGATTATAGCCGTTTTGCCTCTACCAAAATCTTAGCAGGTATCTAGACAGAATGTCAATACAACGTTTACCAATAGTTATAAACTTATTACTAAATTTCCCTGAAAATGTCCAGGTCAAAATGTACCCTAATAGAAGAATCACCCAGTCACTATGATTTATAATTGCATTTTTTGTGCTGACAGACAATGATAGCATTATTAGTGATGATGGGACCTTTGTATGTTGTTTGTCTAGAGAGATAACCCTACAAACCAGTGCCATGGACGGGTTGATTGGTTGCCATTTCAACGACTGTCAAGTTAACCATTAATTCCCGTTGTTTAAAGGTGGTTCTCTGGCCAAGCATGCTGTGAGATCGCTGTGTGTGTGTCAGAGCCCTCACGATGGCAGACTTTGGGGAGATACTGGAGGCCATCGGGGACTTCGGCCTCTTCCAGAAGCTCATGCTGTTTGGCCTCTGCTTCCCCAACACCTTGCTTCCATTCCACCTCACCAGCCTCCTCTTTAACCAAGGCCCTGACCTCCAGCGCTGCAACACTGACTGGATCTTAGACGTGGGCCCCAATCTGACCCTGGAGGAGCAGCTCAACCTGACACTGCCCAGGCTCCCGGATGGCTCCCTCAGCACCTGCGAAATGTTCGCGCCAGTGGACTGGAATCTCTCTGCCATCTTAGAGCATGGCCTGACCGACACTACGGCGTGTGTCAATGGTTACACGCATGACTACTCTGTCTACACGTCTTCCATAGTCTCAGATGTAAGTGTCAGATCTGTGTGCGCCTTACTTCAAACGAGTCTTATCTGACCACACTAGTGTTTCACACCTGCCATGTGACCTGACTTCAGATGCTTAACAAGGATCAATAGGTGCTCAAGTCTAACTTACAGTATATAGCCTATGTGATGTGTGTTTTTAATGTAGTATGTGTGTACATTTATGTCAATGGTGTATATCAATGCTAGGATATACAGTATTTTAAATACTCTTTTGTTTCAGTTTGATCTAGTCTGTGATAAGGCAAATTTAGTTGGTGTGGCACAGACAGTGTTCATGGCTGGTATTCTGGTTGGGTCCCTCTTGTTTGGACCCTTCGCTGAACCGTAAGTTTCAACGTAACTATTGTAATTTAAAACTTTAGTTCGACAAAAGCTATGTGCTCCCCACATATCACTCTAAAGATATACTGCTGCTTATGTTATGCCTGCTTTATGTATATTGTTAATGTTAGAGGTAAAGAATACATTTTGTATTCATTATGTTGTAATAGATTAATACAAAAACACATTGACAAACACTTTTAAGTGTAGTAATGACTCTTTGAGCCTAATTTGATCTCATTTGTTTCAGGATTGGAAGACAGAAAGCTACACAGATACCCGTTGTTGTCATGGCCATTTTCACTATGGTGACAGGCCTGTCTCCCAATTTCTACTTTTACATGGTATCTCAGTTCGTTGTGGGAGTTTCCTATGGAGGATTCCGAGTAAACTGCATTGTCTTGGGTAAAGTATTTTGTCATCAAAGTCATCAGAAAACCCAGGGACACAAGGACTTTGATCATAGCATTCTATACCAAAATGTTTTATCACTGAAAAGATCTTGTCATTGTTAGTTTGCTCAACAGCAAAGCATGTGAAAGTGTGACAAAGCTCAGTGATGTAAGAGTTATTGTTGTCGTTAGACAGTACAGTTACATAAAACACTGCACAGCAACATCAGTTCATCACTTGCCCTATGCCCTGTCATGAATCATTAATGTCTGCAAGTTTGTATGTCCACCTGACTGCATGACAATCTCTTTTCTGTAATGTTTAGAGGTATACTGTGTAATATTTTTAGTAGTTTATTTCTAGAACCATGCTGCCCATTCACAAATGTTACCTTTTCCACAAATACTCACCAACCCCATCAAATTTTAAAGTATTCGATTTGGACAATTGCATTTTTTTCATATATGAGAAGGGGAATCTTCTCCATGGTCTGTCATATTGAATTTCTACACTGGTAGTTTGTTTATTATTTAGTAAATATTCATGAAAAGATGTATTTGTCAAAAGGCAGCACCGTTTCAATGAGCCGCATAGTTGCAATACATTCTCTGGCCACCATCCTACACGTGCACCTTAAGGTTTAGATAAGCCTTTGTCAAGCCTAAGATGTGCACCTTTGTCAGGCATATCTTCAACTAATATGAGGGGAAAACTAGTAACCACATTGATTATTCCTTCACAGCCACTGAATGGATTGGAAAGACAAAACGTGCCTATGCCTCCTGTCTAACACAAATACTGGGAGGTGTTGGTCAATGCATCCAAGCATGTATTGTATATTTTGTTCGGGACTGGAGAATTTGCCAGTATATTATGGGATCCCCCATGGTAATTGTGGCTATTTATATCTGGTGTGTATACGTTTAAGCATTTCCCCACATTTCTTATCCTTTTTGCGTTGAACTGTAGTCTTTATAGACACTCTGCACGTTTCTTCTATGGGCAGGTTCATACCTGAATCGGCCAGGTGGTTGCTAGACAGAGGGAAAACTGATCAAGCTCAGCAGCTGATTCTTAAGGCAGCTGCCATCAACAAACGCACAGTTCCTGACAAACTACTACAGAAGGTAAACATGGGTTCTACATTTTTGTTTTCTCCTGACTACGCGAAACTAGCTGCACACAACTCAACCTCTGATTGTTGGAAACTGCTGTCGGTCAAAAAATTAGCTCACATGGTTGACTGCCAGTGTCTTGCCCCTCCTCACAACACCCTGTTTATAAACAAAAAAATCCATCTATACTGACAAGTAGATCAAGACAACCAACTTAAAACATTAGAGCTGTTAATGCAGAGACAAACAAATCTAGAAGCAGAGCCTACAGTTAGGTTCCTATGTTGCTGATAATAAGTCACTGCTGGACAATGCATACTGCTACAGAGGGTGTGCTGACAAGTAGGACAAGACACCCAAGGTAAACAGCAGACAAATCTAACCAGATCTTAACCTGAGCCTTAAATGTGCTTTGTATTGCTGATAGGCAGACACTGCAGTAGACATTCATCCACTTACTATCACCAGTAGTCATGCCAATGAATAAATAGATAAGTGAGCTTTTAACACACTGAACATATAGGCCAAATTGTCCAATCTTTTAAATGTGTCTATGTACAGGCTTTTAAGTTGCTAGTTACATGTCTGTGGATGTCATTATAGGTTTCTTTCTGTATAAACATGGGTAGAAATAAAACCTCCACTGTGGCCTTGCTGTGGCAGGTGCATTTCAGCCCCTAAATGGGATATTTTTAAGACCAGTGTTTTGAAAGGCGTTTAATAAAGCCCTGTTTACAAATCCAATGTGTTTCAAAACTATATCCATATACGTGTAAAAGGCTTCTAACACTGGTCCCAGTTCTACACATCATTCCTTTTTTAAAAATATATTTTTAGGGGCTTTTATGCCTTTATTTCATAGGACAATCTGAGATGGTGACAGGAAGCGAGTGGGACAGAGAGACTGGGTGGGATCGGGAAATGACCCCGTCCGGACTCGAACCGGGGTCCCCGTGGGCATGCAAGCCCAAATGTGGGGGGCTTAGCGCGCTGCGCCACAGCGCTCCCTACACATCATTCCTGAGGAGGACATAGTGTAGGTGACAAGTTCCTGGTCAGTTGCAGCCAGGATATAAAGATGTTTCCACTAGTAGTGCTGCTTTGCACTCTGCCATCGGCACACCCAGATAAAACAACTGCCGTGTCATCTGACCATCATAATGTGACCAGTTGCTAAAGGTCTGTTTCTGTTTTCCGCAGCTTACGGAGGAGAAGAAGGTGGAGCGGGGAGGTATACGGGCCCTTCTGGCCTCGGCCGTGCTGAGGAAGTACTTCTTTAGTATCGTGGTTGGTTGGTAAGTCCCTTCCACCATAAAAGCCAATGTTTGAGCCTTAATTACGGCAGCATTTGTTCAGGACAGTGAGTCATGATCATGAGACGGAAAAAAAAAACATGCGAGTATAAATCTGCGTGTCTGTTCAGTCATTGTGACATTAACAAGGCTATGGCAGGGTGAAATAGGCCTACATTTTGCTGCTTGTAATTCTTAATGACAGTCAGGCCAAGCTAAATCTCAGATCTCTTTCCACCACCACCACCACACAGGTGTGCACTGAACTTGGCGTACTACTGCCTGTCACTGAACGTGGGGAAGTACGGCCTGAACATATTCTTCACCCAGTTCATATTCGGGATAACGGAGGTGCCGGCACACATCCTCTGTATCTTCCTGTTGGAAGCGGCGGGTCGGAAGGCTTCCCTCATATCCACCCTGCTGCTGGGAGGCTTCATCTGCCTGCTCACCCTCGCCATTCCAGAAGGTTGGTTAAAACCCTTTGAGGAGTAAGGAATTTCTAGAGGTTCTTCTAGAATTTTACTGGAACACTCTACAGCTCCTATAGACGTCTGTGTTAAAAATCTCGCAAAGACATTATGACATCATAATGAGAACTCAAAATTTGGGCAAAATTCTTATCACGTATTTGTGATGGTACTCCTCAAAGGGTTAACGCTCTCATTCACCCATTCAGACTCGAATTCACACACCGGAGGCAGTGGCTGCCACGCAGGGACAGGGTACCACCCTGCCACCACCAGCATCTTGGGGTTAAGCACCTTGCTCTAGACCAGTGGTTCCCAACCTATTTTCTTGGGGACCCATATTTTTACCATTGTTAGCTTTGGTGACCCCCCCAATTTCACTGTGTGTGTTTTTTAATCTCCTTGCCATTTGACTGTTGTCAACACAACTTAATCATTATATTCCTAAAATGTCTTTGTTTCAAAAACAGAATAAAGGCTAAATGTAGCACTTACATTTTGTTGCTTCTATGCATATATTAATTAAATGCTTTGCCATTTATTAAACATGGGGTATATCATGGTATTGAAATTAATCCCCTCAAAATCAAGAGGGCTTCGCGACCCCCCGAGGATCTTTGGCGACCCATAGGTAGGGTCGCGACCCATAGGTTGGGAACCACTGCTCTAGACTAGGACATATCGATGGGGTCAACCTTCTGATTGGCCGAACTGCTCCTCTACCACTTGGGCCACCACTGCCCCTGGTGTCTATGCTCGAGGGGGGTGGGGGGGGGTGGGTCTACACAGGGATGTATGAATGAATGAAAGGTCCTTCTGGGCCCAGCCAGATGCCTGTCCGCCCCAGGAGTAAGGTGGGAGCCCACCCACCCTATTTACTAGGTAGCATAGTGCATGGTAGTTCCTTGGTTAGATGCAAGAGGCCTTGAGATCTACTACACTGAAATAAAAAGACGAGGTAATGTATGTAGCTTGGGGGCAGGCCGTGAAAAAAGTTTAAAACCAGAATGTATATTTTTAAAATGAATCTCTTTTTCAGATGGAGCCATTGCTCTTACTGCCCTTGCTACAGTCGGGAGGTTTTTCATGAATTGGGCCGGGACTGTTTGCAATGTCTACGTCCAGGAGCTATTCCCAACATCTATCAGGTCTGTCAGGATATCAGCTCTATATACAGCTCAATACACAGAATCTCTGCTACAGTACCTAATTTTGTTAATTATCATCTTTGCAGACAAACGGCCACAGGCCTGGGTGCCACGGCCACCCGTGTGGCGGGGATGTTGTCTCCGGTGGTGAACATGCTGGAGGTGTTCCACTGGACCCTCCCCACGCTGGTGTTCAGCAGCCTGGCCCTGACTGGAGGGGCCCTGGCCTTCCTGCTGCCTGAGACCAGGCGCACCGAGCTGCCAGACTCCACTGAGGAGGCCGAGGGGAAGAGGTGAGGGCAGGGCAGGGCAGGGCAGGGCAGGGCAGGGCAGGGCAGGGCAGGGCAGGGGCAGCAACGGATTATGACTCCATGGGCCCCTGGGCCAGACAAGAAGAAAGCCCCTCCTACATGGCTGTTGCTAGTGTAGGAAATCCTTCAGGGTTTCAGGCCAGATGTGTTTATGTTGTTGGGGGTTTGGGGGTTGGGGTGGGGGTGGGGGGTTCCCGAGTAATTGTGAACATTCAGTTGTTAAAAGAGTAATTGTAACACAATATGAGAAATGTAAATATAGTGGCTAAGGCTTCAGGGGCCCCTTGACCTTTGGGCCCATGGGCCTGGGCCCGGTAGGCCCGTTCCAGGCCAGGGGAGATCACAAGGGAGGGTTAAATGGTAACAAGGAAGCAGGAGCTAGGCCAGGAGTATGAGGGAGCAGGCGAATGGCAACATGGATTTGGATGTAGTTTAACAAGGAGACACATAATACATGCAACTCCCTAACTCAGTTTATGTCTTTTCAGGAAACCAAAGGTCATGAAGACGATTGAAACTCCAATGTTGGAGGATTCCAAAATCTTGAAGTCTACTCCACTGTAATTCTTTGTGCTTAAGACAAAGTATAATAATTATGTTCTTTGTATGTCCAATTGAGATCACTTGATTTGTTGTAAATGTTAGGTATGTTGTACTGTATTCACAAACTATTTTGTTTACATAACCTAAAGCTGTGCTTTTATGTCTTGTAAGATGCAATCAGTAATTCCTATTCTGACATTTCCTTAGTACTTGCATTCACTATTGTTTTATTTTTCTGTACAGAATTCTGGTCACTTGTCTGCTAACATTATTTGTTTTCGTTTTGAAACATGTATTGTGTATAAAATATGTACTATATTGCACTAAACCATGAATACTTTAACTTTAAAATACTTTAACTATTCATGATGATTTGAAACGTTCACAGATTAAAGGGGATAGAAAAGTAGTAAAACTCCTTTTTACGTGCTGCATTTACAGGTATTGTAGTAGATGATAACACCATAGACTACTTATTGCAATATACACTATGGAAGACAAACTGGGAAACTGCCATTGTATTGGGACATAGCAGTCCACAGCACACAGAGCACACAACATACTGCATTTTTACCTCACACGTGCTGAGGGGCATTGGAACTTGTGCCCATATGAAGTTTACAAGTTAATTTATTTAAGAAAGGGACAGCATATATTGCCAGCATTTAAACAAAAATGCTAAATATAAAAGATTGTAGCCAAGAGACTAATTTCCATCTTTTGTCCCTTGACAGGTTTGATGTTCCTTAAAAAGACAAAGTTAAAACAAAACTAAAAATACAGTTATTGCACACAGTTGTAAAAAAAGAGAGTCAAAGATACACACACATTTCAAAATATATAATATAAAATACAATTATAAAATACAATACCCAAATAAGTTAAACAGCTGCCAGTACTAACTATGTAAGATTATGTTGACAGCATTGATAATCCAATGCCATAATTTTAACTGTTTACTAAAAGAGTTTACTGTTGGCAGTTCTCTAATTTTACTGGGAATTGTGTTCCAGGTTTGACAAGCTAAAAAAGTAAAGAAGGTCTCTGTTTTTTTTTTAAATGTATTTGACCTAGGGTGACCAGACATCCCGGTTTGACCGGGACAGTCCCGGTTTGAAGTTGTGTGTCCCAGGTCCCGAGCAAACCCTCTCGGGACACAAATATGTCCCGGTTTTGGCCACCCACTACATTGCGCCATGTCTATCAGGGTAAATATATGGAAAATGTTTACATGTTTATCTGCCACAATTAATGGCAGCCAGCGCTTGTATAGAAAGTCTGAAGGAGTCAGTTGCGATTGGTCATTCCTCCCTCTAAAATTGATTAAAATGCAGGAAATTGCATCTAAAAAATAAAAATTTTCCTGGGGGGGAAAGACTACAAAAATCTGGTCACCCTAATTTGACCGCTTAACCCTGGTAATATGGTTTCTCTGGATTATAAAGCCCATATTATTGTCCACACAGCTGTGGAAACACACCCCTCTTTAGTGTCTTGAGCATAGCTACGGTATGTGAAATTCATCCACTAGATCAGTTGATGTTTACAAAAATACCAGGAGCACAATGTGAAACTAGTACTACTGGGGTTAATTTCTGGCCAAATGTAGTTGGTAAATGATTTATAGTCCTATGTACTTTGAATTAACTGGCAAGACCAGCTATCCCCTTTGTGGAGACTGGTGAGCAGAGCATGCAAGCTGGCACTTAATATTTCTTTTTAATGAAAATACCAAAGGGTACGGCTGGTTATTTTGTGGTTATCCATAATAATCTGATCTAACCTGATAACCTGATTTATTTGACTATCATGCTTTTAATATGGACTTCATGTAAAGTATTACTATCACCTCAATCTGTGTAGATTCAGGTAAAATAATTATAGCTCCAAATGTACAGCTCTAGTCCATATACACGTATCTGTACTATTGATGAACCTGATATTCAGGTATATTACAGAATAGTAGCACACATATGCAGATTCGTGAAAGATGTGTGGTTTGCCACAATACTACAATAGACAAAATGGTCATAAAGGGAAACTAAATAATTAATTGGCTTTGATAAGTGTCTTTGTAAAGTATGATAAAACAATGTTCCATCTTTGTCAGAATTTTGTTTATTGAAGATGTGTATGCCACATTCCCTTTTTATTTTTAGTCCAGAAGATACATGTGTTATCAGCTTTGAATTATAGAATATATATAGAGAATTATTTGTTATTCACAACACATTGATATTTATTGCTGTAAGCGTTTTACTGAATATTTCTGTACATCACATTGTGTTAAAAGTAAGATTGTTGCCTGTCTTGATTGGTCACGATATGGTTAAATGTAAATTGAAAAAAATAGACAGTTTGTTGAAAACCATGTCAAAATTGTGTACTCTGCAAAAACATTCATTTCAACAGCGTCAGGAAATATGATCTTAGTGACAAAATTATGTGATATAATGATGTGATATTGAGAAAGTGGATTGCATTTAGCAGGCTCTCCCCAAAATACATACAAAAACCCCTTGGTACAGAAATAAGTATGCCATGACTAAAGTAAATTAATATGTCAACCTTGTTGACATCAACTCAGAAAGTCATCCATCCAGTTAGCGGCAGTTCCACCTTCTGTAGTTTCCGCAGTTGAGCTCGCATTGATGGGATCCAACAACCCACCCACTAAATCACCTGAAACCTGGGGAACACTGGGGGCGCTGGAGGAGAACATGTCACCAGTGAGTAGGCCATCTTGCATTATAGGAGGCTGTGTAGTTCCCTTATCTAGGCCCATAAAGCTATTGAAGGGATCACCCATGGACTGGACATCACCCAGAGCAGAGCCAGTGTCAGCAGCAAGGGGTGCGGCTCCAAACGGGTCATCAGAGAGAGGATCACCCATGGACTGGACCTCGCCCAGAGCAGAATCAGTGTCTAGGGCAAGGGGTGCGGCTCCAAACGGGTCATCAGAGAGAGGGCTGAGAAAAAGGTTTGATCCATCCCCCTCTTTTAGCTCTTTAACCGCAGGACCAGACTGCATTGGAATGGTATCAGAGCTGAATATGTCAAAGGCATCCTGTTGAGAGGTAGGTTCTTTGGAATCCATCATGAAATCGAACATCTGAGGTGGCTGAGGTGTGCTTTGGTCTGAGGTGACCGGTGTGTCAGTCATGCTGAATATGTCCAGTTGATCCCCCGGTGTAGAAGTGCTGGAGATACCAAAGGGGTCACCTGAGGGCGCCCCAAAGGACTCAGAGGACAGCCCTCCCAGAATGTCACCTGACACATCCTCTTCCTTTGAAGTCGGTGTCGCGAATAGGTCAGAGCTCACGTTATCTCCTGGACCAAATTGCCCCATTTGCTCTTGCCCGAACAAATCATCAACCACTGCTGATGGTTCCTCCATCTTTGTGTCAGCTGTTGTCATCCCTAAAGTTGAGACATCTGCCAAGGCCGCCATGTTATTAGGCATCTCCTCCTTAGGCAAAGGTCTATCTAGATCTGAGGAGACAACATCAGTATGATCTGCCCTGTCTGGCTGGTGCATGAAATCATTTAAAAGTGGGTCATTTTCTTTCTTTGGACTGTTCTGGGTTGCTGAGGACAGTTCTACAACACTGTGGTCCTCAGTGGTAAGCAGAGCTGGTGGGGTGTTTGATTCATTTTCCTTCTCTTGTGCTGGGCCATTTTCATTGGCTTTGTTTTTCTCTGTAGCAACAACAGCAAGTTTGGGGTCTTGCTCTTTTTTAGTGTCTGACGAGGTCTGGAACAATTTGCCAAGGATGTTTTTGGGCTTACTGTCAGACTTTTTGTTGTCTGCACGCTCATTCTTTGTTACCTTATCTTTTGCGCCTGGGGAAAAAAGTTTTGAGAGGGGACTCTTGCCCTTGGACCACGATCCTTTGGGAGCACTGGTCTTTTCCTGTTTCTCTTTAGCTGTATTGGGTTGCTCGACAGCCACCGACTGGCCATTAGAAACCCCAGATCCTACTGCTGCCACGCCGTCCTTACTTCCTTGTTCCTTCACAGTAACAGGTGGCAGTTCACCACTTTGTATTTCTTTGATTGGCGAGTCTGTTTCCCTTTTCTCAGAAGACACTAATGTACTAGTGTCCTCTTTTGGATCGCTTGAATGCATCTCTACTTCACTGTGAGTAGTCAAATAGTCTGACTCGTTGACACTGGGCATGACTATTTCCTCATCCATCTTCCCCCTCCTGTCTGTAACTAACTCAGACTCCTCACTGCCCCCGTCATCATCAGGGTTACTAAAAGCATCATGACTGGCTGACCTCAACACCTGCTGGTTTCCTTCATCAAACACTTGTATGTTATTACTACGTAAGGTGCCGTAGGGGTTGGCAGTCTGGTCTTCCTCTAGATCGTCTGGCTGTTCAGCGTGCAAATCTGTACTAACAGCCATGATGGGGCCGTCAAGGGGATCTTTGTCAGAGAACACATCATTCTGTTCGCTTTCTGTATCGGACACCTGATCTTCACTGTATTCAATTCCTGACGTTTCTACGGCGGATGCAAATCTGACGGTTTTCTTCACTCGCTCTGGAGGACCTTGTATTTTTTCATGGGACACAATATTTTGTGTCTTTGACTTGAAGGGAGCTGAATAATTAAGCGGGCCTCTGGCTGTTGGAGAAGGGGAGCTTGTGTGACTACTGTTTGTGTGTTTCCATGGAGATTTAATTTTTGGTGAGTGTGTCGCAGCTTCAGTATCAAACTGTGCTCTCCTTGCCGTTACTCCAGTTCTCACAGGAGGAAGAGGGGATGCGTCATTCTTTCTAACAGGTGAAAATGGGTCCTTTTTGGCAACCTCAGAGTGATGCAACTTATTTGGGAATTGTGGCACTTGCTCATTTTTATGCTGAAACAAAGTGCTGCGATCTTGTTTGTCAACAGCCTTGTGCTGTATGCTTGGTGAGTTTTCTCGCCCAGTTGAGATGCTTCTTGGACCCTTTTTCTCAGGGGGCCAACTTACTTGCAGCTTGCTCTTGCTGTCATCACTGCCCTGGCTCTGCGTTTCCTGGCCCCTCTGCGGTGAACCCAGGCTACCACTAGGGTGTGCCACAGAGCTAATTGTAGACGTCACCTTACTGTTGGGAGTCACCTTGGTGTCAGACAACATTTCCTGCCTACTGGCGTCCCTGCCTCTTGGTGTTGAACCAATACTACCAGCGGGTGGCGGCACGGAGGTGTTGTTGGGAACCGCCTTGTTTTTAGACAGGCTTCCCCGGCCCGCGTTGATCTCAGGTGTGGCGGGTTCTGTCTTCAGGAGCCAGCGGTCCTTGTGTTGCTTGTGGCCAAAGCCCTCATCATAGTTCCCTTTCCGCTTGAACAGCTGCTGATAGTGGGATGTGCAATAGAACTCGCCATAGAGTGCTGTGTAATTCTGAATACTGCAATGAAAGAAAAAGAGGCATTCCACTATGGATTGTCTGATACACACACATAGCATTGTTGATTTGGCTTGGAAATCAAAAGTGTATGCTTCTTTGTCTGGTTATTTGTTCATTTGTTTTCCATAATTAATTACACATTAACACACTTTTAGTAATTGTGTTAATTGATTTGACCATAGAGTTTTATGATTGTATCATATGGAACACAATTTAGGTGATGATTGGATCTGTGATTGTATGATTTTTAAAATGTCTTTTATTTGATTTTTGATCCATCTGTATCTCTCACCTCAGCTTCTTTTGGCAGTGCTTACAGCAGAAGCATGTTTTATGCAGGGTAAGCTTCCCTGCCACTAACTTTTCCATTGGATAAACAGGTGTCAGGCAGGCAGAACACATCTCCTTGGCAGTAGGCTTGAACTATAAATATAACAAAAGCAATGCAGTAATAATAAACCATGCAATGTGTCTTAACATGTCAAATTTAAGCTTTGCCATACTGTGGCCTAGCCAATGTTACATAGGTTTTACACAAATATATGTAGATCCCTGTTATACCTTAATCAATATAAATTATTGTACAAGAACATAATTAAAGATAACTTGCATAATGTGTGGTATGTCAAAGTCAGATTATGTCCTGTTTCATTATGAATACCTTCAGAGTTTGATTTTTTAGTTAATGACAAGAGACATTGAGAAACATTTCTTCTTTTATTTAATTTATAAACTTAAAATATATCATACATACAGGCAGAGTAAACAAACAGTACAATATATTAACATTACTGTATAAAATGATCTATATCAACCTTAAAGAAATACGTTGGAAAAAAACTTTGAAAAACGTACATAGTTTCTCTAAGGATAAGTGGTATAGTGAATATGAAAGACAGTTAAAGGGTTATAAATGCATTATCTAAACTGTTAAAAAGTAAGTTCTCAAAGTGACATCATTCACAAAAGACAAAAAAAGTTTCATAGAAGGAGTAACAATATAAACATGGGGACTAGTTGCCTAAAGAGGTAACACCCTCTTAGTGTTTACCAGTTTTGGTATGACCAAATGTAACAAACACTTTGCTACTGTCTTTTGAGTGGGATTGCTTCCGTTCTGCAAAAGTGCGATTGGATCTGTGCAGCAGTGGAGATGCGATAACGTGAACTTGTTTGCTAGGGCTCGTCAGAACCTCGCAGGAAGCAGCGGCAGTGGTCTCAGACTGTTTGGTGACAAAGGTCGAAGTAGTAGAGGAGACAAAGGAATTACCAAAACAGTCTCTCTCCTCATACATTTCGCTGACCGTCTTTGTTCCAATGATCCCCCCTACAGGTTCTGGCTCTGGAACTGTTTGCACTTCTAGAATGCTAATTTTTCGCTTTGGATTTTTTGGGCTGTAAAAATGGTTTGCCACCTTTGTCTCAGTGGGTTGACCGATATCACCATTTGGACTATGGTAACCATTTGAGCTTGGAGACCTACTGTCTGCTGGTGGAGGGGGAGGGGGAGGAGGAGGAGGGGACTTTGGTGGCCCGGCAGATTTTCTTGCTGCTGAGTGAATGGAGATGAACGAGGGAGATGAGGGTGGGTTTTGGCCCGGCTTTGGGCGGGGAGACTCTGGTTTCTTCAAGGGCACATCCTTTTGAACTTTCTCTCCTTTCATTTTTCCTTGCGAAACCTCCTGCTCTGATTTGCTTCGATCTGCTTTGATAGGTTCTTGATTTACGTGATTTAATTTACTACTGTCAGTTTTTGCTTTGGTAGTGACAATACTAATTTTTCTAATATTATTTGAGTTCTGAGAGCACTGCTCCGTCTTAAGAGATTCATTAAAGAGTCCTGATAACCCCATGATGTCTGCCTCAGATTTTAAGTTTGACACCGAGTACAAAGCTTTTTTAATTGCCTCTTCTATGTCCATAAGTTTTACTAACGTCTGCTCTTTTAAACATATTATATCCATACTTGCTTTTTCCAGATCTTCAAACGCGGCCTCAACTGAGGACACACTGTCTGTTTCATCTTTCAACGATTCTGCGTCTGTATCAACATTCTTTACAAACATAGAGTTGTTAGACCTTGAAACTTTACTCTGGCCTACCACCCAAGAAGGAACATTCTCATAAATCGTCCGTAAAGACTTAACATCGACTTCACTGGTGTCTCCTTCCATTTCCTGAACTTGGCACAGGATGGTCTTTAGTTCCTCCCTTTTTCTGAGGTTTTCAAATATCTCCATTGTTGCTTTCACATTGCCTCTCATGATTTCATCCCTGTGCACAGATAACCTCTGGCGGCGTTCATCCTCCGTTTCCCTTCGTCCCCGTTTTTCCCTCAGAATCACAGTGGGCTGTTCGTCCCTTGGAGGCTCAGGGGAGACTATGGGTGGCTGTGGAGAGCTGGGGGTGCTGGGAGAGCTGACATTCCTTTTTTGGATGGTACTTTGTTGGCTTGAGGAACATCCATGAGAGTTCAACGCAGATTCTTTTTCCTTGACAGCTTTGTCTTTTTTACTTTCTTTTGTACTTGTGGCCTCAACCGTCTGTACTTTCTTCTTCCCACCAAAGTTCTGAAGTGCAACCTTGAAGCCCCTGTTCATTTCATTTTTGACCTCACTGTCAGTGGAGTAACTCTGCATGCACATGCGGATCTCCTCAGCTGCATTGATCTTCTGGATCACATTTTTATCCATCTCTGGCACAGATGGAGTTGTAGTGGGAGACACAGGTGTGGTGTCATCTGGGATAGATGCAATTGCTTTTTTATGCCCCTGCTTGTCAGTGCATTGCCTTGTGCTATGGGTAATTTGGTCTTCTACTGTCGTGGTTAACATTTGTTCCTCTGCATGCACATAGTGTGAGTCCTTCAACTCTTCATTCTTGATACAAACAGTCCTCTTTGGTAAAGGAGGAGGGGTTGACTTTCCCATTTTCATTTTGGGAGGGATGGCCGGAATGTAATGAGTGTCGTTGCAATTGGTATTGGGTTCAGGAGTAGACCTAGTTGACCACTGTGGCTTTGGTGGAAGGCCTGGTTTTGGTTGGTCAAAGGTCTTTGGGGGAAGAGGAGGTGGGCTCAGATCTTCACGAATAGGAGGGGAGGGGATGAAAGCTCTAGAATTGTCTTCTGAGTAGGAATTAAGTACAGGTGATGAGTTCATTGCCGCTGTGGACTGATGCTCCTTGTAGGTTACTGAAACCGAAGGAGACAATTCAGCGTCAGATGGAGGCATAGACATAACATTCTGTTCATAAACAGTCAATGGCTCTTTTTTCTTTCTGCCCTCAGAATAAGACTGGCCTGCTTTCCTATAAATCATGGCTGCTTTATAGTCACCCTGTGACACATTAACACTAGACTTCTGAAGTGACTGCAGTGCTGCTTGCATGTCACCTCTCACAATCTCTTCTTTGTCTGCAGTTCTCTGTTCAGAAGCGGCACTATATAATGCTTGGATGGCAGCCTTCACATCACCTTTAATAACCTCCTCTTCTCTTTCCTCCTCTTGGTTTAGGGTTTCACCCTCTGACATTACATTAGGCATGTAAGAGACATTGGCAGCTTTTGAATTTGTCTCCACTCTGATAGCCTTTACATCTGACATCTTTGCCACTTCAATCTGATGAAAAGCCTCACACTTGTCATGATTAATTTCAGAGGCACTGACCTTGCGAAATGTTGTCGTTATCCGTGGGTTACTTGTGGCTGAGGCAGATGTCTTCCCCTCTGATGTGCCCTGCTGCGAGGCTGATGCGGTGAGGTCATATATTTTTCCTGGAACAATAACCTCACGCTCTACTCTCATGCTCCTGCTTTTGGCCTCCTGCAGGGACTGCTTGGCTGCTTTGACATCCCCTGAGACGATTTTCTCCTTGTAATCCGGTCTGTCGTCAACCTCCTCTGACTCCTGCGCCGACAGATCCAGATCGTAGATGGTTCCAGGAGTGATGACCTCTCGCTCCAAAAGCATGCTCTGCTGTTTCGCTCGCTCCAAAGACTCCAGCGTTGCCTTGATGTCACCTGCCACAATCTCCTCCTTCTGCACTAGCATTTGCTGCCTTGCTGCTTCATCGAGCTGCTGTTTGGCAATGTTCACATCTCCACGGATGATTTCATCCTTTGGCACACAGAGCTCAACATTTACGCCAGTTGGACTACTCAAGAAGACTTTTTTGGCAGCTTTAACATCCCCCGATACAACATCCACCACTGTTCTCTCCACGCAGTCCTTTTGCTCTTTGAGGTGCCTCTTAGCTTCTTTCACATCTCCTTGGACGATCTCAATCTGATCTCTTGGTGCAGAATCGACATCATCCTCCAAAAGTTCCACTTGAAGGTTCTTGAGGTACTTCAGATCCCCCTTTTCAATGCAGCTTCTGTACAGATCCACATTTCCTTTTTCATTCTCCTCCAGTCTGCAAGATGCTGTCACTCTGGAGTTGTGTGCTGTAGCCAAAAGACTTCCTATTGTGGATCTGACATCTCCCCTTTGGATGTCGACACTTTCCATTTTTACACCGCTGTGGCAACGGAAGGAGTAAACCATCATCTCGGGTTGCCCAGCCTGGGATTCCTGCATGACCATTCCCGCTTGAGTTGACTTGTACTGAACAAGAACACTCTCAATGATCTGAACGACCTCTTCCATTTTTTGCTTTTGTTCAACTCTAATGGTGTCTTGTTGATGTGGTGGAATCTCAAGTGCAGTGGTGTGGACACTTCCGATTTCGTCCTCTTGCAAAACAGTAACTCTAGGTTTCAGGTTTGGTCTGCAAAGGAGTTGCAGCATGATGTTTCTGATATTACCTTCCACCGTTTCTTCCTTTTGAACTTTGATGCCTTCATCACGTGAAAGCTCATACTTGGCCATGTTAACGTGTTTAACATCGTTGGCTTGGATGATGATGCCACTAGAGTAAATGAGGCGAAGTTGGCTCAGGCGACCAAGAGTTTCAGTTGCACTTTCCGCTGTAATCTTATCTAGCGGAGTGGTTTCAAACATCCAGGTGGTACTTTTCACATCTGCCTTTGGGATGTCCTCTTGCTGCTCTATGCAGTTGCCATTGGGAATTTCACTCTCTTTAATCTTGTCTAGCGGCTGAGATTCAAACAACCAGGTGCATCGCTTCACGTCTCCTTTTTGGACTTCTTCTCTGTGCACTGTCTGCATATCACTCTGCTCCTCTGGTTCACCTTTGAGTGAGTCGATTGGCTGAGACTCAAAGAGCCAGGTAGAGGTGCGAACATCCCCTTGGCGGACATCTGTGACACTGACCATCCTCACATACTTCTTCTGAGCTGCTTCTTCAGATTCGAAGAGCTTTTTGTTCAGCTGCACACTGTTGGCACTGCAGGTTATGTCCTCAACAGTTTTGGGCAAGGGTGCCTCTCTGGTTGCAAGAGAATCTAGAGGCTGAGTCTCAAACCTCCACCGAGCTGACTTTACATCCCCCTTGAGGACATCCTCTTGAGTGACAGCTCGGATTACGTAGATTTCCTTGTCAGCTTGAATGGCATCAAGCGGTTTGGTCTCGAACATCCATCGCGCTCCTCGAACATCTCCACTCAGCACCTCTTCTTTCTTCACAGTAGTGACCTCGTGAAACTGCCCTTCCTTGTCTCTGATGGCATAGAGAGGCTGTGACTCAAACAGCATAGTACTGGACTTCACATCCACACTACTCACAGGTTTTTCCACATTTAGTGACTGATGTCTCAGTAGCTGTTCTTTGTCCTCAATCTTGTCCAATGAGAAGGTTTCGAATATGAACTTTTTTCCTCCGACATCTCCACTTTCTACATCATCGACAGTCCTCAACGTTGTTGTGTCACTGTCTTTATCATTTATGGCACTGATAGGCTGATTCTCAAAGAGCCAGGTGAACTTGTTAACAGATCCTGCCTGAATGGCTGACTCCTGATCCTCTGCACTCCCCTTTATGATTTCACTTCCAATCTCATCAAGAGACTGTGATTCAAAAATTTCCTTGACTCTTGAGACATCACCGGACTGGACATTAACTTCACTGACGTATCTCATGTCTATCTCTGACTCTGTTTTCTTAGAGATTCTGTCTAAGGTCTCTGTCTCGAAAAGGTGTTTTACAGTTTTTACATTTACATCACTAGTCGGTTCACTTTCTAAAGTCTTGCATAATTTCAGACTTTGGGCTTCACCATCTTTGATATTGTCCAGGGGCTGTGTCTCAAACAGCCATGTTTGTGATTTTACATCGGCTTTAGGTATTGTTTCGATCTCTTGTTTCTTCTCTGTTTTCTCATACAGAATGTCCATTGGCTGTGTCTCAAACAGCCATTTGCATGTCTTGACATCACCCTTTTTACATTCCTCCTGCTCCGATGAGTCCTGCTCTTTTTGGTTGAACTTGAAATGAATGCCATCAAGCGGTTGAGTTTCAAACAGCCACTTTGCCATCCTGACATCACCTCCTGAATCCTCTTGCCTTGTAATTCCCTTTATAATCTCTACTTGTCCCACTCCCTCCTCAAACTTATCCATTGGTTTTGTCTCAAACATCCATTTGTAATTCTGGACATTCGCCTTGATGATCTCCTCTCTACTCACAGTTGTAACTTCATGGAAATTTCCAGAACTGTCTTTAATGGCATACAGGGGTGTTGACTCAAACAATGCCTTGTTACCTTTCACATTTCCACTTGTGATGTCAACGCTTTCTGCATTTTCAATTTCAGAGTGGGATATGTGATCAATAGGGATTGTTTCAAAGAGATGCTTGTAAGACTTGACATCCCCTTTCTCTATGTCTTCAACTTTACTTTCTTTGTCAATTTTAGCTTTGCTGGTCCTAAGTTTCTCGAATGTTTGCCTCTTGTCTTTCACCTCTCCCCTCTCATCTGCATTCAGTGCGATTTTTTTGAGGCGCCCCACCTCGTAGGTGTCCTTGGCTGAGCCAGAGGGCTGAGTTTCAAAAAGCCAGAGGGTAGATTTTACATCTCCTCCCATAATCGTTTCTTTCTCTTCAAATGCCAGTGATGATGAATCTCCTTTGATGGCTGATAAAGGCTGTGTCTCGAAAAGCCTCTGCTTGGTTCCAACGTCAAGAACTCCATCCATGTCTGCTGATATGCCCTGAAATGTTGGCGCAACCACATCGCCCTCACAGATAGCATCTAATGGCTGTGTTTCAAACATCCACTTTTTCTTGTCAACGCCTCCCTTCTGACCCTCCTCAAGTGATATGCCCCGGAGAAT
Source organism: Engraulis encrasicolus (assembly GCF_034702125.1). Taxonomy (NCBI): domain Eukaryota; kingdom Metazoa; phylum Chordata; class Actinopteri; order Clupeiformes; family Engraulidae; genus Engraulis; species Engraulis encrasicolus. The sequence goes on from NC_085872.1 coordinate 25,438,009, forward strand.
TTGAATGCCAGACGTGTCCTTGTTAATGACATCCAGGGGTTGAGTTTCAAAGAGCCAGCGCGCTGTGTTGAAGTTGCTGCTTTGTATCTCTTCCCTGCAAATGGACTTGATCTTGTGGATGTTCCCGCTGCTGTCCCTTATGGCACAGTTGGGCTCAGTCTGAAACAGCTTCACTGTCTTCTTGACGTCTCCTTTTTGCTCTTCGAATTCTGACTGCAGGCGAAGGAAGCTGCGGTCCTCCACAGAGCAGCAGCGACCCAATGCATCCAGAGGCCTGGACTCAAACAGGAGCCTGGCGCCTGAAACGTCCCCTTTTGGGATGGGCTCCTTCAACACGGCCTCAACAAGCTCCCCTTCCTCAGTGCTGGACTTGCCAACACAATCCAGGGGCTGCGTCTCAAACAGCCAGGCGGCTGTGCGCACGTCTCCTTTGACCAGAGGATGTCCATCGACGGCTGAGGATACGTGAGAACCGTCCCAGTGCTCGAACATTCCTGTAGTTCCTCTAACGTCGGCTCCCTGGAGATTCTCCTCGTCCATCAGTTTCTTTGTCATGTGAGGATCTCCGATGTTGTCGAGAGTCCAGTTCTCGAAAATCCAGCGCATGGACTGGACCTCCCCCTGGTAGTTTGCATCAGCAGCAGCCTGACCGCTCGCAGCCTGTATAGCCTGCACTAACTCGTCGTCGATCGCTTCGTCCAGGTTCATCTTCACATCGGGATGGATATGTTTGAAGAGCCTCTTCAGCTCGTTCTTCTGTCGCTGCTGGTAGAACATTGAGAATGTCTCTTTGGGTGGGGGCATGGGCAGAACGTTGCCTGCGTCGTCCATGTAAGGTCTAGGTGGTGGGGGAGGAGGGGGAGGGGGAGGAAGGTCCTCTTCTCCGTTAGCATCGGTTACTCTTATCTGTTTGGTTAGGTTGGACATCTTGGATGGGAAAGAAAACAGAAGGGGAAGGGATGTTGTTAATTTCAACAACGCACAAACATAACTATAATATTAGTACAAATATTCTTTAAAAACAAGGTTAGTTGTGAGTGTTGGTTTTTAACGGTACATTACCTGCTTTCTGGGAGATCATTGTATTTCACAGCACACCAGGCTCACTCATGCAGATGTTAGATGAACTCCACGCTGGTTAATATGAAATGCACGACTTTCCAGCACGAAAATGCAGCACTCAATACACGGAAGATAGTAAATCATAACCTCAAAAGATAATATACTGTATCGTCAGAATATTTTAAGAATGATCACAACATGTAATTTTCTAAAACAAAACCTTTTTTTTTCAAAACGAGGTATTTCAGTACAATGGATATCTGTTACTGTAGCCTACAGTCGGCAAAAGCTGTGATTAAGTATGAGAGCTGTTTGTGAAATAACATAACTGAAATTTTGCCATTCATGGTGATGAGTTATTAGATGTTGTGTTTTGATATTTGTTTTCCTATTATGACATTTTCAATCCCTTTTTAAATCTTTCACTTTTTAACTCTTTAACTCTAAAAATCTGAATGCATTAGGCAACATGTTGTTTAGGGCAAAGTTAGGCAAGACATACAAAGGATTAGTTACACAGCAGTCAGAGGGAAATAATCACAGCAATCAAATACGACTGTACCTTGCTTTGTTTAGTTTTCTTTCCAGGGGTACCAATGTGCTCTTGGACCACACAAGTGTTATAGCCCTGGAAAAATTAAACATAATACCATAGTCACACAACCTGGCTTTAATAATCTCATAATACATGTATAGTGATCATTTTCAAGAGAAAACACCTTATATACTTAGATTACTTACTGCTCCAACCCCCACACAACGAGAAACACAAAGAGTGTAGATTTCTACACTCCCTATGATATATGAGTCACACTGGTCAGCTGGCCTTCACCCCACCTCACTGTGTGTCACCCCTGCCACCCCACCCCTTCCCCCCCCACCCCACCCCACCCCCAGTGATCTGTGGTGGCAGCCAGTCAGAGCTCTTGACCTCTGGGAAAGAAACGCCTGGGTGGTATGGCAGGCATGGCTGGTATGCCAAGCACTCACTTGCTGTGTGGCAGTTCCTGGTGATTCTGTGGCAGCTGCTGCTTTTGACAGGTAGAGAGCAGATCTGTCCTTTATGGATGGCAGGGAGGGTCTCAGCAATGATGACGCAACGGTAGTCCTGTCTGGTGCTTTGGCAGGGGATGAGGTGGTGCTCAGGTCCAAATGTGTTCTTCTCCTTTCTGTGATGCGATAAATATCACAAAACACATGCTTATGTTATACATCTGGTTTTGTAATGTAGTATCTTATGCAGTAGGCAAACTATGGTGTTAAAGAGTATTTCAAAATACACATTAGTTTCCCCGTTATCAAAAAAGGTAATACTGAGGACACTGGACAGTACTTGATATACAGTACTTGAAATGGAAACTGACAAAGGCAAACTTGACATGGAATTATCACTGTGATCTTGATCTCAATGTGACTAGTTGACTAGTGGAAAGCAGCGATGGCCGTTGAAAATACATATCAGTTAGTCTCCCTTTGAACAAAACACAACACTGTCGCCTGTAAACAAGCCAACAAGCCAACTGACACTAGATTATCGGTGTGATCTTGGCTAGATGACCAATGGGGTTGGGGAGCAATAGCAGTTGGAGTGGCAGTGACCCATATACCGGGGATAAGTTTGAAATGGCCTTGTGGTGTCTGAGTAGACAGACTCATTGATAGCAGTGCGTATATATAGCAGAGCACCACTTGTGTTTGTCTTATCACAGCAAGCTATTGATATACCTTGGTACATGCGGAAACTATGCTAGATGTTCAGAAATGCCACCCACTGCCATCGCTATTTTCAAAAACCAGACAAAACAACGCACTTACACAATACAATGACAGAACATTTTTTGTCGACTGACCCCAGGGGTATATGTAGCATGGAGTGGCATGTCAGGCCCCCAATGCTGTCTGTTTCACATGAATGAGGTGCTAACTGTCCTCATTCTCTCCATGAATGCAGTCACATAAAGCCGCTGTGAATGCAATCAGATGGACGTCTCTTCTAGAGATGGTTTAAAATAAAGTTTGCAATGTTGTTTTCCTTTTTTGTTGTTCTTCCTTGTATGACTTGTATGCATATGAAGAAAGTGACAATAAAAGCTGACTTGACTGGCTTGACTTGTTTGGTCAAGATAAACAACCCACATGAAGAAGCCAGGGACCAGAGGGACAGACAGCAGTAACAGCTTCTAGCTCAGCTGGACTGACAGTCCTTTTGAAGTCGTTGAGCATTGTTAACCAATTACAGAGTGTAGGCATCTTGACATGCATCCAAACTGTAGCCATCCATAATAACTGCTTCCCTACTATCAACTCTGGAAGCTGACCCTGGCGTTCAACTTATGCTCTATAGCATTCATACCACCTAAACCTCTACGGGTACCTCTATGTAAATATACAACGTACAACAATATACAACTTAATAACAATATCAAAAAAATGTATGGTTTTTTTGACACTGTGGAGGACATTTTGCAGCGTGAATTCCCCTAATCTATCAGAGCTCAGCACTGTGTGGCAGTGGTAGATAAATATTTTGAAGGTGATTCGGGAGTGTAACCCCTCAGTTTGAGAGATCAGCAGCCTGCAGCAGCATGGATCTGTCAGCAGTAACCGGTGGTCAGCTTGAAGCTTGAAGCCCCATTTTCACACCGTAAGCTCTCGCAGACAAAAGAACAGGGCCACACACTGGCGCCTCTCACGAGTCCGGGCTTAAAACGTTTGCATAGCTGAATGAGCAGAGAGAATAACAGGGCAGAGTAGCAGCATTCGGGACCGCTGGCAGCCCACTGTCATCAGGTGGATGGTGGTACCACAACATTTATCACAGGGGCGTTAAAAGAGAGCGAAGCCCCAAATTCCACCTCATTTTGGTATCCTTATCCTTACCGTCTGTGGTACATTCTTACACAATTTTGATGCACCAAGTGATGTATTCTGCATGAAGCAGAATTTGACAACTCATGTCATAGGCGATATAGGCCTACACTTATAGGCAGAAAGCAGCACCCATTCATTTAGTCCTGTGCATTTTCACTTCAAAATCAAATCAAAGCACACAGACTTTTCACTTCATTGCAACAACAGCTTCCGTAAACACAATTTTAAGCTGAAACAACACTCACCATAAAGGTTTGTCTAGCCGTGCCAAACTAATCCTGACAGTGAAACATTGTGCACCAGTCCAACAGCACTGGGGAGTTCTTATTCTTTGCATCACCTAATGGCAAGACGCGTCTATCTCCTACCCATTCTTTCCACTTTAAAAAAGGGGGGCAGAGCTATTAGGAGCACTGCTTTGAGAGTGCTTTAGTGCCGATGACAGCTGTCCAAATGATTGTGATATCCAGTTGGCATTTGCGCTCAGTGTCTTCAGCTGCCCTCCTCTATAGTACCTCCTCTGAAGTTCAAGATGAGTGCGAAAAAATGTGACAAAACCGTGTCCATTCATAAACTTGTCAGCGTGCACCTCATACAGACTCACTGCCATGAATGCCATCGTGTGGCCTGGTCAGTATTGGCCTTATACAGTGCAACCAAATGAATGCTTTACTGGGGAATGCTTTTCACTCCTACATTCAGGAGAAATAAAAGTCTAATTTCACATTGTTTGCCTGCCTTTGTACAATGTAATGGTTTTGAAGACGGCGAAAGGCATCTAGGGAGCTGTGTCCATGTTAGAAGGGACCCCTGACCTCGCCTTGCCTGACGTCCATGTTGTGTGAAACAGCCAAAAGCACCATCATACAGAGTGATGAGAGCACAATTAGAGCCCTGGGAGGCCCATGCAGCAGCGAAGCCTGACAGACCCACACAATTACAACTACATTGACCATATCCTCACTTTACAATTACCTTGACCATATCCTCACATTACAATTACATTGACCATATCCTCACAATACAATTACATTGACCATATCCTCACATTACAACTACATTGACCATATCCTCACATTAACACTGACCGGCTCACTTGACACTGAACAGAAAAATTCACACCCCGAGCTCATCAAGTAATATAGGTGTTGAGATAAACGAAATAAACTTCTGTCATGCTAATATCTGAGTACCAGATAAAAAAAAATGAATACATGTATGCCTAAACAAGAGTAAACTGGGCATCACCATATAAATATCATAAATAAATAAAAATATTCAATATCACTTTCAGTACCAAATCTCAAAGTACTCACAAATAGTTGAAGCTCCTGTTTGAACCAGACAGGTTCCACTGTGGTTATGAAGCTACTTCAATGGATCTATCTTCTGGAGCTCCAGGGATGTTGGTTATAGTCTCTATGCTGTGCGGATCAGCCTCTCTCTGTCAGCGCGTCAGTGTATGTGTGTGTGTTTGCCTCTGCCGTAGCGGGATCCCCCCTTCTGGATCAAATGCCGTGTGTCGTGTTTGCCTGGTGAGCTCTGAGCTCTGCTCTCTCTGTCACTCTGCTTGTCTCTGGCCCTCTGGCTTCGGTGACAGCTGATTTTTATCAGGGGCTGGCTGCTACCCTCGCAATGAAGCCAGCCTTCTATTTTTGGAGGGGGGGGGTACGCTGCCAGTACTCCACACCGTTGAGTCAATCAGTGGTACTGGAAGTGATTGAGGGGTGCAGGGGCTCCCCAGATTTCTCTGTGTCACTATGCCAGCGTCATCATCTACACTTAGTACCCCCCCCCCTTCCCTCTCCTTATGATGTCATGACAGTACTGCTGTTTCAGTACTGCTGAGAATTAATGTCATTAAGACTAGACTGTTCAGTGGACCCCTGCCACTCTTTGGCCTGGTGATACAGCCAGCAAAGCTGTCTATTTATAATTATGAACAATCATGTTTTGCAATAAGAGAGGGCGGATATAGCTCATGGCACACATGCTGTACTGGGATAGCTAATGACGCTCAGAGTAATAAAAACAATCAGATGATCCATGAAAGGACAAGATCACATTGAATGTGGTAAAATAATACTTTCAGATGCAAAATGTTCTCTACTTAATTACTTATTATTATTATTATTATTATTATTATTATTATTATTATTATTGTTGTTATTATTATTATTTTATTATAAATAATAATAATGTTATTCATAATAATCATCATCATCATCATCATCATGTTTTTTCATTTTTTTATTTGTCTCATACTGTGACTTTAAAATAATACACAATACTGTTACATTAATATATCGTTGGATAATTGCCATGTAACTATTAATGGATAGGTTTTTTGTGCTTCTCTGTGTTGTGTATAACAAAGTGTTCCAGCAATGAATAAATGAATACATGGATGAAAAAAAAAGAATGAATGCTTCAGTATTCCAATGCCTAACAGTCAATGGTCAAGCGTTGTCAATGTCAATGGTCAAGCGGTGAAATCCTTGTGCTATATGTTTTGTTCACCTTTCAGTAACTAACAGAATACATAAGGAATGCAAAATTCTGAAATGATGATGAGGTTTAAAAAAACATTGAGTGTCCTTTATGATGTCAGGACTTGTAATGCAATACAGTACATCAGAGTTATAAACAACCTTTGCGGTCACGATTTATTTTTCAATCCTCCTGCCTGCCCCTGGACACAATAAATAACGTGAGAAGTGTGATAGCATGTGTGTACCCAGAGCCCTTTGGAATCTTCTGCCGAGCCTCTCCCTGTTCGAAAAACCTTTGTGACTAACTAACCCCTCTCTCAGACAGTGTCAGGTGTCTGGGTGACATAGAGACAGCCACAGTATGTCACCTCTGGTGGACTCAGGACTTGGCGGTGGTAGTGCAGTGAGGGGTCCCTGACACAGGTGTAACCTCATAGGCCACCTCATGCCTGTAGTATGCGTACGACTGGCATACTTGTGTGTCTACACATCCACATCCTGCCGTCTCGGTTGCTCCGCGGCCTCCCGCCCTTGGCAGTGAAACCGGAGCTTCTGTTTGCCTGAGAGGGGTTTTTCTGCGGGTGATGGCATGCCTGCGCTCCCTGCGTCGTGTTTGGATTAACTGCGGCATATTTTTAACATGGGCACAGCCTCACTTATGTCGGCACCACAGTCCACATGACCCTGGATGTGTTGCATTGTTTGACTGTGAATGGGCCTCGTTTCTGCGCTGGAGACCACCGCAACCGGTCGCAAGCAACCAGCCGGCCTTTTGATGTGTCTTCTTCCCTTCATGGGTGTGGTGCAAAAAAATCTGTTTATCGGCCTGTTTGTCTGATGACTTAGTCATATGGGTGACCTCTTATCACATGGGTCTCTCTCTGCTGAGCCCTCTGCTTTATGGCTGTTATGACTTACCCCTTGGACTGGCTGCTTCCTTGACGAGAGATCCTGGGACGCCGGCGACGGTCTTCCTCCTCTCCGGCCTTGCTGATTCAGCAGCGTTCACCCTCTGGTCGAATAACAATAAGGAACAAATAAATCTCATTCTCTCGCTTCATTTAATTTTCTTAACATTGTGTCAATTGGAGTACACACCTTACACCAAACAACCAAATAAGAAAGGGAATGCTTTTGGCCTGATGACCTCCTGAATATGTGAATGACTGACGGGCCGGTTTTTACACTGTACGTAATTGTCCACTGAGGTGCTTAACGGTCCCCAAAGCCAGCTGTTAAATCGGTCTCACTAGGCTCTGTGTACTTAATTAGCGGAACTTTTCTTTTAATACGAGGCTAATCATTTTGGCTGTCAAGAGTGTGACCCACTGCAGTGTTTCCCAACCTTTTTTGTCTCAGGTACCCCCTAAACCTCTTAGTTGAGCCATGAGTACCCCCTACTTCATGTTCTATATCGCTTTCTCCTTCCTTATGTGACTGCCCCATTCATTTGATATAAAAATAACATTTTTCCAAGTACCCCCTGCAGTGTGCTCGCGTATCCCTAGTGGTACACGTACCCCTGGTTGGGAAACACTGCCCCACTGCAAGCCAACCAGGCTTATTGAGCGACAGATATAGAGCATGACACACACCTGGCGCGTCGTCTCCCGCTTTGCTGGCGTGACTTCACCGCTCGGGCGTTTAGGTTCACCCAGCGGCGCGGACGCCGGCTCTCTGGCCGGGGTAGCAGTCGGGGTCACAGGGGTACGCTTCACAGGAGTGCTGGGAGCGCTGGCAGCATTGCTGTTTAGCCGTGGGCTGCTGGAGAAATCCTGTTGAAGGGCATTCTTGGACTCGAACAGCGCCCGCAGAGCATTGGTGCCCACCGGAGGCGGCGCCCGCTGGGGCAGGCTTTCCATGGAGCGGCTGCGGCTCAGGGTGGTCCAGCCTCGGAAGCCCGCCGGCTCGTCCCACAGGTGACCCTGGAGCTGCTTCGGGGTAGCCGGAGGAGTAGCTGCCTTGGTGGTGTGGGCCTCGTCTCTGATGAGTTGGCGCTGTGGCAGAGAATGGAGGATCAGTGCATGAACTTCAGACATGTCACAATAAGGTAGGAGGTTATACAAAGGTTTCTTTTAAGGTTAGTAGTGTGTATGGGTTTACATTGATGAAGACTGTGTGAAAAAAACAGCAAATGCAGTTATCCTGCAGTCAGATAGGGTATTGTGTTTATAAGTACAGTTTTTTACAGATTATATAGTTTTAGCGGTCAGTAGGTTTCTATTGACAAATCCAACAACTAGGAATCCAACCTTTGGTCCATTTTCCTCTATGCCTACAGTTCTCAGTTCAGCACAGCTTTGATATCTGTTGAGACAAAACAAAAAGAGTCTCAATATGAACATCCACTGTCAGGTAAGGGTTTGTTGTTGAAGGCCCTTGGCATTTGGCTATTTACGTATGATTGTCAGACACTCACTGTTGAACGAGCTGGGAGACAGACTTTTTCGTATGCCACAGGGGTGTCGCTGGCGATGCCCATGACCGCTGGCTTTCTGAGACATTCTTCAGGGACTGGGTTCTCCTTAAAGTGCTGCTCATGATGTCTGTCACTGTTGAGGGAAAAATGTGCAATACTGAAATTTGAAAATGTGTTTATGAAATAAAAATGTCGGTCAATGATGAGAAGTAAGGGACAGTTATTAGTTTGTGATTTGTCAACATACTTGAGTCCACTTAAAAGTCTGGTGAGATTTACCTGCATGATATACAGTGGCTCAGCTTCATATACTGTAGGCAGGTCCACTTTGTATATAGTGTGATTCCTAACTTTTGACATACAGTTATGACTGTGCCGAAACTATAACATATTTTGTTTTATTGGTTCCAGTACAGTGAATGAAACGGACCTTCCTAAGAATGACATTTGTATAATAATACTAAAACAGGTGGATTTGCAAATATTCTAGAGTGCCTTAACTATATGCCCATTCAATAGAATGCAGCAGTTGGCTGGACAAGGGCCCAGACAACGAAAGCAAGTGCAATATGAGTGGAACATTCCTAGTGTGAATAGACTTTCAATAACAAATTCTCTCAAGTTCGATCAATTAAAGGAAGCATACAATGAGCCACACCATCTCATTAAATGCCGTGATCAATCACCAAACATTTGGACATGGATTGAAGCAAATTTCAGGACAATGTATTCTGAAGGTAGGATGGACCAAAACAGAAAATATTTAAAAGGCTTTTATGGAATTCAAACATGCTACAGGTATGATATCTTTCCTGGAAAGCTGATATTCATGACATACTGATACGTGGTGACATTCTCGAGACAGCACTCCAGTATTGAACTAAACTCTGCTAACGTAAGGCTTGGAAAGAAAAAAAAAACTTTCCAACAAATACCAATTACACACTCTATGTGACTCATCACTTCTAAATCCAGATCTAGATCTTGATAGAATTAAAGTTGAATAAAACAATTAAACAAAAGATCCCAAGATATAACAAACTACTGATAATGTTTACCCTATTTGTCACCCACTTTTAAATAACACCATGTTATATAATCACATATTGCCAATTTGCTTTGTTTGCAGTATAGTAAGTGAGAGGTAAGGTGTGCCCACTGCAACACCTAGGCAGCTTGTCACTCACATGACTTGTGTTAATGTTTACGCATGTCATGTGGACCGTGACATTTTCCAAAACAGTGCAAAGAGACATTTTAAGGAGTACTAAGGATTATAGTCGCTAACAATTGCACATGCATGCAAGTGCAGTAACTTCAAGACATATGCAATTACATTCACTTGCATATGGTACACAATATTGTGCGCAGTTCAAAAGTCTTACTTCATTGTATAGGCTACGCCAAAAACGTATGCCTGTATATGTATATATATATATATTTAAATGCTATCTACAGTTATGTAACTGCTACACTGTTGTACTATAAAGAATATTATGGGGGGGAAAATAACCTTTTGGAGAAATCAAAGGAATCAGTTGGCATTCAGATTTACCTTATCAGTGTCTGCAGCTCCACATCTCCTCTCTGTTTCAGACTGGCGATTGTGCCTCTCTCTCTCTCTCACTCTCACTCGCCTGAGACACGGCATTATGCACCGTCCAAAGTCCTCTTTTATCACTGCCCTGGACACAAGACACAATCACTGCACTTGCAATATTTTCGTTTTCATTTCCGTTCACTGACTGTGACAGCAGGATTTGGTAATCATCTTTCATATAGGCTTTTCATTGACAACATAGACAATAATTAACAACAGATGTTAATTGTTATGATCACATGGTTTGTATACAATACGTACAGGTATGTATGTCATTTGTATACAATTTATAATTACACTATAATACAAAATAATATAAGATAACCTGTTAAGACAAGGTGTTATAAATGTACTGTTCCCAGAATGCCAATGACCAAGTCGCAGAGCATTACTAAAGGCCCTGTGTTATTAGGGATGGGATATCGGTATTGGTGTATCGGTATCGGTTTCAGATATCAACATAATTCAGAGATCGAATCGGATCGGAATTTTCCCAAAGTATCGGAACTTTCCTGACACTGACATTGAGCCAGGTGTAATGTTAATTTGAAATCATAACGCTTGCAAATTAGTTTTCAGGATGGGATTGTTACTTTTTCACGCGTTACTTTTTACTTATTAATTGGTTTCCTTTTCTTCTGATTTCCTTTTCTGACCAATTAGTCTACCTGGGCCTACCTCAAGTTGACATCCATGCATATGTGGTTTTGGTATAGGATCGGAGTCGTATCGGTATCAGCAGATATCCAAATTTAGATTTTGGGATCGGATCGGATTGGAAGTAAAAAAATGTGTATCGTGCATCCTATGTTATGTCATAGTTGTGTAGTACTAGTAGTGTAGCACTACTGTGTAGTACTAGTAGTGTAGTTAACTTTTCAATGACTATTACAGTGTGCCACTGGAGGTATGGTGTGCATTAAGGGGCTACATACTGAAAGATGATAATTATAACAACACTTATCCCTATCTCGGGGCAGGCTTTTGTGGCAGCTTTATGAGTCATCATGGCTGATGTTCCCACAGCCAGAACAGCATGAGGGGGTGCATGGTAACGGTAACGGCACAGCGTGACTCTGCAGGACAGATATATCCAGAGCCACACCTCTGTGTACCCCGCACCCCCCACACCCCCAGGGGCACAGAAAAACCCCACCAGCTGCCTGCCTTCCTACTCACACACAGTTGACACACACACACAGTTGACACACACACACACACACACACACACACACACACGCACGCACGCACGCACGCACGCACATGCACACACGCACGCTTGCTCGCTCACACGCACGCACATGCACACACAGACCCACCCACTGCACATGCTTCACATGGCCTACTAGTATAGATCTATTTCATGACATCAACATCACACTTATTTTTTCCTGTTTATAAAACTAAATCACTTCAGCTTGAGGTTTCTTTGGAAGAATACTAATAAAGTGAATTTTATCTGCTTGCTTGCTTCCATGTCTAGCTTTTGCTAAATAACCTGAAAACTGAAACTGTTTTCCTTTCCAACCATGAATAACAGTTAACATCAATGACACACTGTGTAGGCATACCTGTTAGCGCTTCTGGCAAGCATCCAATGTTTAATACACACAGAGAGAAAAGGAACTACTGCCCTATACTTTATTGCACCGGTATAGGCCACCTTTTAGCATAACAATTACCTGTTTTTAAATGTAGGTACAATGAGGTGCACTGTAGAGTAAAAATAATACGACCAGGTACAAGTAGGCCTACAACACCCCCTTTCCAGTCATATGAAAGGTTACCTATGGGATCCTTGATATGATTCCATATTGTACTGTTAGAAGGTAATTACTCTGCAATAGGCCTACTGTCTTGCTGGTGCGTGGTGTGATACATTTAGGTAGCGTGCAGTGGTAGGCCTATTTCCATTGTGGTATTTCCTATGTAGTTGATATGTGGAATATCACCTGCACTCATGTTAGGCTACCCACGTGTAACATTTACTTAATCATGCGTAAAGAGGCCCAACTCTAGTCTGCGCCGAGTTTCAGACAGGCTGCGCATCAGTCACTCCGTAGCTGCGATGTAGGCCAAAGGAATAGGGTCTCCAAGACATGTACGTTACACGCGCTATTTGACCTTTTCTGCGAGTAAGCTTAGTTCCAAAACAAAAGGGTTAGCTTAAAAATGAACCATGTGTACTGCTACAGCACAATTTATTTAGGATGCAGCTGAAGTCTTCAACAGGTGGACACAATACGCTGCTTATCTTACCTGTGTAGGCCTACCTGCAGATTTGGCGAATTGTTTTTGTCGAGGCAGGAGAAGGTTTTCCACGTGCCAAATTTGCCAATGTTTTATATTATTCTGCAAGTAGAACCTAATGCATGGCTCTGGCCCATGTGCTAGCGCTCTAAGGTTTAGTTGTTACTTTGGTGCCTATAAGGAACAGTCGAGATGTTGTAACATCACTCTTAACACTAGGGGGCGTGAAAAACTTTCAAACAATAAGAGTCCAAGCCCCCATCTCTCTCTCTTCATGTTGCTTTCGTTTGGTTCAAAACATCCAGTCCACCCATTGTGACTTTATTAGTGCAAATGTATCTATTCAGATTGAGTTTAACATATTACCTGTTGGGTCCCTCTATTGTGAGTTGTAGGCTATGTACCTTTCATTGGATTACTTTGTCAATTACAGACAACGCAATCCATGTAAAGAAAAATACAAAATGATTGTGAAATAAATGCATTAACCCATTGACATTAGGCTATATTCAGCTATTCTCTTCAACAGATATACAGCTGTTGCATGTGGACATTTGATGGATACAGATAGCCAGCCTACAGGTATATAAAAAAAAAAAACAAGTGAGATACCATGGTTTTCACCATGAAACAATCTGTTTCAGTCACACTGGAAAAAGAGTTAGAGTATCATGCAGTGAAATAAGCATTTCTGATCCTCTTCAGAATTATTCCTGAGCTTTACTCTGATATCTCTTTCCCTCATTATCAGGCAAAAACCAACGATTCAGTGCCTGCCAGTGCACTTGTCATCATGCCTTACCATTAGGAAAATCCTGTATTAGGTAGACTGACCTGTGATTTCAGATAATTAGCCATGCACACCACTGGCAATATGCTGTATACATAGGCCTACATCATAACCAGGCATTTACCAGTTCATTGCATATAGCTCTGCATGTGGAGGGTGGCTGAACTACAGTGTATTAATCTGATGAGTGTCAGGTTAGATGGAAGCCATGCCACGCTGTAGAAGTTTTATAAGATTACAAATGAACACTGTATACTTTATTATCCCATACACATGTTACAGTGTGTTGTTTTAACATTGTGCAAAAAATCAAGCTGAATTGACACATCCTATTACTATGCTGATGTATGCCAGTCATATCATTTGTTTTACTTTACATACAATGCTTTCAGTATGACATGAAGATGAACTGTAAAGTATGGCCTACTGACAACAACTCATTGTAGAAACCACAATAGGACTGAGTGATAACCTTGTACAGACTGGAAGGCCTGACCAGGAAATAGGGTCTGTAATATGAAACATGTCAAGGAAGTGCAAAAAGCACAGCATATATATAAATTGCACATGAATTCAGTTAAATTCAGTTTATTGGGACCATGTACAATTAAAACATAAATGTTTCCATTTCATGCACTATACCAGAGTTAGCCTTAGGCTAATTTGCATCTGTAGTCCCTCACATTAAAATACAATAAAAATACAATAAAATAATATAGTAAAGCAATCAAAAACAAAAGAAAATACACATAAAAACAAACAATCACTCATATGCCATGTCCCCTGCACCACCACCCACACACCCACCCGCACCTACCCAAACAAAATATAAAAATAATATATATTATATTATATAAACATTGACCATAACACATTGGAATTACCATATGTTAGTGGTTACAGTTTTGACTGTTTTTTAGATAATATTGAAGCTGTGACTTGAAGCTCCTGAAGGATGTAATCCTTTACTCTGAAGAAGGATGTACTCCTTTACTCTGTGTATTCAAGTTAAGTGTGATAATATTGCCTTCTGTCAAAAAAAATCAGTAGGACAAAATCAGCTTACCAAAGTACTGATTACAGTAATTGTTAGAACACAGCCTTGTTTACATGAGCAAAAATGGCATATGTAACAAAAAGTATGACTGAAGAGGTCCACACAAAACTGATATTTGTTCTCACTGACACAAATTGATCTTGCTGCCATGATGTAGCCAAAGGCAGGATATAGCGGCTCAGTGATTGTGGTCTCTACTTTGTGCAGAAGATTCATTATGTCAGAGACAGTGTAGAAGCACAGAGCTCCTTCCCTGTGATCCACATACACTCCCATTCTAGAGCAGGTCTGAGTATGAGGAAGATCTGTTTGTTTATTATTATGAATGAAACTGAACCCGGATGAATGGCAATATATTGACCAAGAATTTGTATTGTGCCCAAGAAAAACATCATTATTCCACCCTTTCCTCTTCAGCCCCTTGTATGAAACAGCTATAAACACATCTCCAGACCACTCAACCTCCCATTAGGACCTGGTAGATAAAGCCTTCGAACACATCACCTGTTCTTCCTCACTAAATCTGTCTTGATGTTCAATATATAACTGACTCATTGTAACCCTTTCTACAGCTCTGTTATCTTCAGACAGTTGAAGGTGAACATTGGCAGTGTTGACGTCCAAAGTCAGCTGACAGGAATATTTTAGGAAATCTTCTCTGGTCATAGGCGCTGAAGGTCTAAAAATGGTAATATCCCCACCAGTTTTAGTCACATCCTGCAGCCCCTGGTGCAGCTGATCTTGGAGTTTCTCTTTCAGCCCAGTGAGCATGTCACTCACACTCTCAAAAAGCACATCTGTGTACACTGAGAATGTAGATGATTCGTTGTGGAGGTGCACAGGGACTGGAGACGTTTGATAAATCCAATGTTATTTTAATTTTGTGAGAACTGCTCCTGCTCAAAAATGGCCCTCTTCCACTCAGCGATCTCCTGTTCTAGTGTCTTCATGAGTTCTTCAGCTCGACTCACATCGGCCCTTTCCTGCATACGGATCAGCTTTGTAATCTCAGAACTTCTTTTTTCAATACAATGGATCATCTCAGTGAAGATCCTCTCACTGTTCTCCACTGCTGAATTAGCAGAGGGCCAGTGATGGGCAGTAGCTTCGCTACAAGCTACAAGCTACTAGTTTAACTACATTCCCCAGTAGCTTGGTCGTAGCGTCACTACTTTATGTATCGAGTAACTTCCCTGTAGTTAAGCTATCTTTTATCTCAAGTAGCTTCAACAAAAGCTACATTTTGTTGCTTGAAGAAAAAACGCCAGGGAGTGCCCCACACTGTCCCTCAAAAACATATCCATGTCCCCCCTTGGACTTGGGGTCGCCCTAGGCCTGTGTCCTATAATGATATTTAAAACACACTGAATGTATAATAAATATCAATTAAGTGTAATGAGATCAATAAAGTTTTGTTTAATGAAGGTAGGCCTATCTGTTATTTTAAATCAAGCTGACAATATGTCGGGAAAATGTAGCTTCTGGTGTAGTGAACTACATTTCCACATTTTTGAAGCTTAGCTCACTACATTTCTGATGGTGGTAGCTTTAGTGTAGTGAAGCTTATTTTATGGTTGAGTAGCTGATAGCTTAGCTCACTACATTTTACAAGTAGCTTGCCCAACACTGCAGAGGACTGAAGAGTTTTTACAGCCTTTTTTAGGTCGTGCAGGTCATTCTCTTTTTCTTTGATGATCTCATGAGATTTAATCCAAGCCTCTTCCCACTCTGTCTGAAAAATATAAATCACATATAATATGCTGTAAGTTATTGTTTCTGTTATTTGAGTAGACTGCATGGATGGATGTTTACGACATTGTTCATTAAATGTCAAGATTTTTTGACTTTTTGACAAGAATTTGGTATAACCAAGATCATTCTGCACGGGAGGCAGAAGCACTACTAAGTGAGCTTAAGGTCAGTGTTACAGTTAAGTCAGTTGCATATCAGTATGAGGTATTGGAAGTGAAGTTTACTTATGTTCTACGCTAAATCCTGCTAGCTGCCATGAGTTACACTGACATATATTCATAATTTACAGTATCTTGGGGTGTTTCAAAAAGTACTTGACTGAGGTTCACCATTGCTGACAGGGATTAAATTTAGACAATGTCTCACCTGTTTCCCCATCTTCTCTGTTGCGGCTGAAATTATGTCAAGCCCTTTGTGTTCATATACACTACACAGCATGCATATGCATGTCTGATCAGTACGACAGAAGACCTCCAGAGGTTTCTCATGCTGAGAGCAGATCAGATCCTCTAGTTTACCAGCAGCATCAATCACTTTATGTTTCTTGCCTGGGATGAGATCATCGTGAGCTCTGAAGTGCATTTCACAGTAAGAGGACAGACACACCAGACAGGACTTCACAGCCTTCCGCTTTCTCCCAGTGCAGGCATCTCACTCCACATCTCCAGGTCCAGTATAACATTGGGCAGGAAGAGCAGATGGAAGTCCCAGAGGCTTCAACTTCTCCATCAGTTCAGCCAGCATTGTGTTTCTGCCTAGAACTGGCCTTGGAGTGAAGGCCTGTCGGCACTCTGGACATCTGTACATTCCCTTTGTGTCCTCTTCATCCCAGTGGTGTGTGATACAATCCATACAGTGAATAGTCACTGGATTTTCTAGTAGATTCCAACAGATTGGACAGCTGAACCTATTTTGAGTTAGTAATTCACTGTCAACTTCCATTTTTACAACTTTTAGTGTTAAAATTCTCTTAACTCCTTAACTCTTAACTCTTTCACTCCTTTTGCGTTTAGTTCTGTCTCTCTCACTGAGCAGCAAAGCAGGTAGAGCGGAGTTCTGTGTAAAAGGGCCGCACCCTATGCTGATGGAGTTGGGAGGGGGGGATACAATACACATATTGTGGTAAATAATGTGAAATTTAGTTTTTTTTATTCAAATGTCGAAGTTGAGTGTTTTGTTGACAGTGAAATTAGGGTTGTTCTTGTCATATAGGCCTAGAGATTTTGCTTGCTTGGATGAAATAATGATGCAACAATGATCCAGGAGATGGGACTAAGCTTACCTTTTGCTAGTGCTTTGAAAGATACTTTTTGATTGACTCACTGCAGAATGGTATGTCTGTGAAATAAATATAATTGCAAATGGATTGTTTTAACCAGGCATTGCTGGTGGGGTGGAAGGAAACAATTTGTATGTGTACTTCAATTGGTTGGCTATTGTAGTTGTGGGCAATGTGATGCCTATTGCCCCTGCCTTATTTTAGGTGGAGGGAGTTTGATTCATGGTGTCATGACTTTCAAGTTGAATTTCACATTAGTTTTCTCTAGTAGGCCTACCGGTATTTGGAATGGTACAGGAAATATTTAGGCTACATAGGCCTATAATACGTACACACAATAGACACATGATTATCCATAGTAAGCATGATTTTGGACAGATTACAGCATGTAGAACTTAATGCATGGCTAATGGTTCTAGAACTTTTAGGTGGTATGTTTGGATACATACCACACTCAAGTCAATTACAGATCTTGCATGACATCACTCTTAACGCTAGGGGGCATGGGGAAACTTTCAAAGATTATCAGAAGAGCCTACCTGCACCTATCCTCTCTTTTCATATAGTCATTACTCCATCTATTGCCTTTTTTGCTAATTGCTCTATTCAAATAGATGTCAAATAGATATTACCTTTTGTGTCCCTCTGTTGTGTCACACCTTTCATTTTATTATTAGCCAATTGTCAATTACACAATCCGTAAAGAAAAATGAAAAATGAGTGTGAATGAAGGTGCTCATTAATTTGTAATCATGGTATGCTTTTCATTTCTACAGATTTACTACAGTTGCATTGGGACAGTTGATGGATACAGACTCAGAGTTAGTCTGAACTTTAAATCCAGTCAGCCAGCATATCATCCAAAAGTAGGTTTGTTTAAAACATTCATTATGGGCTGTATTACCTTATGACAGTCAAAATAACTTGCATATCATGACCACTGCCAAATAATGTGAAACTGAACATGATTGGTTTGTGTGATGGGTTTCACTATGGGGCCATGCCAATCTTTTCGAGTCACATTCCAAAAATGAGTAAGATTGATACATGGTGAAGAACGCTTTCCTTGCCTGTCCTTTCTGTTATTTAAAAAAAATAAGGAAAAAAGAATGTACGCAATACAGAGATAGTACAGTACATCAAAGCAGTTTCTTAAAGCAGTGTGTAGATGTGGCAGTTCCACTATCTTAGAAAAGTCCTTGTATGACTCGCATGCCTTTGGCACACCTGTGTGTGGTTTTTGTGTGGAGACAGGAGAAAGTTGCTTGGCTGGGCAAATCTCAAACAGCCCAACCACTTGGTTGAAGTTGAAGCCCCCATTGCTGAACTGCCAAGTCGTGTGTGACATGCAGGCAAACAGAGGAGGCAGTTGAAGATTAGCATCAGACATGGCTGGATTGGCCATTAGGCATACAGGGCATCTGCCCGGTGGCCTGTTGATGATTTTGGCCTGGTCCTCCCCTGAATATAGTGAAATCAGTCCTCATGCCGCTACAGCTGACCTCTCGGAGTCATATTTAAATATTCGTTTTGGCTGTTGTTGTCAAAATAGCTCGTAATAGATGACTAAAAGTGTTGTGGTGGGTTTATTGTCTCTCTCAATGTCTGATGGACCAGTCTTGGCTGAAAATGCCCGGGCCTGATTTTTTGTCCCAGTCCAGCCCTGGCATCAGATAAGAATCAGCCACCAAATGGCACAAGTCCATTGCATCACACACGCCTCCTCTTACTCCACTGGCTGGCTGGGAGGGAGACAAAGCCGCCTCGCCTCGCTCAAAGGTTTAACTGAAAAGCCAAGCTGTGATCTGTCTGTGATCAGGGATATCAAATGTTCCACCTACAGCTGGTCTTTCCATGCCCTAATGCCCAAAAAAACTGACATTACAATGCTCTGGGCTGTGGCCACTGTTGCTCCTAGTTTATGAGAAGTTGGTGAGCGAATACTTGTGGTTTCTTTTTGTTTTTTTACCTTTGTTTATTTGTAAAAGTCAACACATGCTTTGTGGATTGATACTATAGTAGAAAATATAAGTACAGTGTCATAGTGCACCAGAGCCGCTGCTAGACATAAGTGTATGCAGAGTGCTCAGGGCACCAACCAGTACTTGGGGCACTAACCACTTTGCCCCCAACATTGGGGCTTCTTAAATTGAGATTCATTGAAAACTTTTTTTTAAAATATATTTTTAGGGGCTTTTATGCCTTTATTTGATAGGACAGTCTGAGATGGTGACAGGAAGCGAGTGGGACAGAGAGACGGGGTGGGATCGGGAAATGACCCCGGCCGGACTCGAACCGGGGTCCCCTTGGGCATACAAGCCCAAATGTGGAGGCTTAGCACGCTGCGCCACAGCGCCCCCTCATGGAAAACTTTCATGGAAAAAAACATTGAATTACATTACAAAACATATATTTATTAGTTAGTAGTTGTGATTATTATTATTATTTAATCATGAGGGGGTCTCCTGACAAGGTATGCTTAGGGCCTCCAAAACCTTAGCAGCGGCCCTGTTGCACCATGTTTGACACTGTGGCGTTGACACATCACTGAAAAATAACTTATTGACCTTTTAAAAAATATTTTAAAGTCATTTTTGAATACTGGGCGGTATGTATGTATGGATTGTATATCTGCTGACAATGCTGCATGCAGGCACTCCCAACACCCCATTTCAAATAGACGGGAAGTCAAAGTCTGAGTGCATATGATCATTCTGTCTGGAAATGTTTATCCATTTTGGCCCACCAGCTCCTTGTGTGGCACAGACTCAGGAAGACATTCCTTCTCAATAACCAGTTGTACGTTTGTCATCGAAGGGCAATGACTCTTTCTCTGTAAACTGTAAGCACTCTTTGCTGCACTTATCTCAACAACCATAGAAAAAGATATTTAAAAGGTATTCCAGAGGCCTAATGATATAGACCTAATGCAGACCATTCCACCAGTAGAATACTGTAATAGTCATTGAAAAGAGTTAACTACCATAGAACTAGACTAATATGACATTATACAGGCCCCTGTAGGCCTGTAAGTGAATTACGACAGGGACCATGTCTTACTGGGTTAAAAGGCAAGGGGCATTTTATTTATATAGCACATTTCATACAATATGAGAGCTACATGTGCTTCACATATGTAAATCAAGAAAATCAAAAAACACAAGGAATTAATGGCGCTGTTGCAGATTAGCACCCAGTATGTAAAATCAAATATTTCCAATTCTCTACAACGGAGAAGGGGTTGTATTAGAAGGATTACAAGATGATTGCAAACAATGACTCTACCTCACAGTACGAGTGTGAGATCCTATTTGTTTAGCTCAGTTTTATCCTTTGCACTCTGAGTTACCACAAACCGAATAACTGCACACCTGTTTCTAGCTGTTGCCATAGCAACACCACACAACAACATAAAACAGGAATGTTGGATGTCTGTAAACTTGCATGTGACCATGAGCATGAATGAAAGAATGAATGAATGAGAGCAAAATGTAAATGAGGGTAAAATGAGTGAGCAAATAAAGGAAGGATGGAGAGAAGGATTAATATAATAAACTAATCTTGTTGCATCCTGTCTACAACTCACATGAAAGCCCATTAAAACAAGGAATTTGATTGCATAAGACTAACAGTTTTTTGCGGCTGTTATTTATGTATTCATCTTTATTTATTTAGGAGTTTTCAATGTTGCGTAGTCGTGTGTAGGTTGTGCATTTGATTGTCAAACTGTTTTTTTTCTGGTCTTGACATTTCTTTACTAACTTCTAAACTTACATGTCATTGAGGGGTGGGTGTCAAGTCAAGTCAAGTCGGTTTTATTGTCAATGTCTTTACATGCGCTGGCCATACAAAGAATTGAAATTAGTGTGTGTGTGTGCGTGTGTGCGTGCGTGCGTGCGTGCGTGTCTTTCTGTGCGTGCGTGCGTGCGTGCGTGCGTGCAGGCGTGCGTGTTTGCGTGTGAGTGTGTGCATGCATGCAGGCGTGTGTCTGTTTGCTTTCCTTGGATGGAGTTGAATTAGGGCAGTGCTTTATGAGTGTGTGCTGCAGCTTTGTCAACTTTGTTGGAACCTCTAGGTACTAATGTAGGCCACCAGCACACAGCACATACGCACAACTCCACTGAAAGTGGGCCACAAGTGGTGACTGCAGCAACCTGAGAGAGACAGAGAGAATGTAGGTTAACAGACTGAGCGTTACACAACATTCTCCATCATTTGATCAGAGTGTTACATGGTGTGTGTGTGTGTGTGTGTGTGTGTGTGTGTGTGTGTGTGTGTGTGTGTGTGTGTGTGTGTGTGTGTGTGTGTGTGTGTGTGTGTGTGTGTGTGTGTGTGTGTGTCTGTGTCTGTGTCTGTGTCTGTGTCTGTGTGTCTGTGTCTGTGTCTGTGTGTTTGTGTGTGTGAACAGCATGCTCACTCTTTTTTGTTGCACTGTTGTGCGATTTGTCCACACAGGCTAAATAAGTTCCTGATGGCTTTGCACTGTTCAGCATTAATCACACATTTAGGCAGCGTGTTTCTAAAAGTGTTTTTGACTTAATCCCCCTGGTTTCCTGTATAGACAGACATGACAATAAACCATTGTAAAACAAATGCACATATGTAACAGACCCTTGATCATTACCTGTTTTTTTTTGTTCATGACAATGAAATTGATTTTAAACAAAATTGGCACTTTAATGAGTGGGTGTTTTAGCCACATCCTCAAGAATTAGTGAGGTGTTGATTAATCAGATAGTGAGAGCAGATTGTGGCCCTTCCTGACGAATACAGACAGCCCAGTGCGTCAGATACACTCGGTCACACGCTTATGGACATGGCTGTGTGAACAAGGGGTCAGAGAAAGGTGTTTCGTCACATTCACCTCTGGACTATTGTGAAGCCTTCACTGTCTACTATAAACACTGGCAGGAGGACCTTTAAATTGTCCCAATTTATCATTGCCCACGGAGACCCCGGCTCAAGTCCGGCCGGGGTCATTTCCAGGCCCTGCCCCATCTCTCTCTCCCAATAATTTCCTGTCTACTCTCACGCTGTGCTATAATAATAGAGGCCAAGAAGCCCCCCCAAAAATACTTTAAAAAAAGAATGCCCTACATTGCCTATTTCCTGAAGCTGAACCCCAGTTCCCAAGCCTGGATTGTTGTGATGGTTTAGCCACATAATGGCAGATCTGATCTTGGAAGTAAAGGCCTGTGCGAGCTTATTTGACAAGATGCACACTGGCAATGCACGTAGTCAGGAGTTAAATTATACACCTGGTGTGTATATAAATATCAGTAATCAGTGAGGGCAAAATGGAAGTGATTGCATTTAAGCTATACTCAGGGGACCAGACCAGCGTGTGAAAGTGGTGACTTTTGCTCTAGTATTAAGACCTAATTACCTCATGGCTGTAGAGCACCTTTGGCAATACATGAAAATGTGGCCTGGCAGATGCTAGTGGACACTCGACAGATGGGGTTGGGGTTCAGTTGTTTGATCTGCGAGGCTCAGTTACTGGGGACCTGTCCCTTCCCTGCAGGGATGGTTGGTTGCTGGACACAGGCAGGCGGACAAGCCTTGACAGGATAACTTCATTTTATGCACATTTGACAGGTGTGCCGAAGTTGGGGCACCCTTACGTTTCCAGAATGATTCATTAGTTGAGTACTACCAATGGTGGGGTTTTGTGGAAATGTGGAAATGTTTAACATTGTGTATCCATTTGACATCATGTAAAACTTCTTTTTCACTTGAGGTGTATCAGATAGTGTCCTATTACAGGACATGTATCGCCTTGCACTGCAGTCTTGCACCTGTGTGACATAACATACCATGATATGATGCGGTCTCTTGCTGCAGGCACATGAGGGTTATTCAACTTTTCACTGTGTGTTGTGACATAACACACAGCACACTACATTCAGGAGATAGACTAACATACTGCCTCATCTAAACTGAACACAGACAACCAGAGGGGTGACTGTTTACTGAATCAGCAATACCTCATTCACATCTGTATGTAGTCTTACCAGAAGTTACCTTTGTAGGCTACTCTGGTAGGGTACAGTTGTCTGATACCTGGATAAAACAGAATACACCTAAAATATGCCTGTGATCATTATAGTACACGTCACAACAAAAAGAAACATGAAGGATTTTGAATTCTTTGTATGATTTATTCTGATAGCGTTCTAGTAAGCTAGTTTTTTGGAGAGTGTCTTTGTGCGTAATTCTGTGTGCGTAAGAGCTGTGAGAACACGCGTGCGTTCTGCTCAGATTACTCCCTACGTCAGGCACTCTAGGGGGAGCTTTTCACTGACGATAACAGAGGTCTGAAGAGCGACTGGGTTTAGACAGGAAACTACAACTGGCAATGTACGGTTACGGTGGTGTTGGGGCAGTGTTGCATCTGGATATTTTCACACCTCAGCGGAGAATACTGATAATTGGCGATCGCTGTTGATGATTATTGGTAACGGAGAGTAAGTAACCCTCAGCCATGTATAGCCTACAGCGAAGCATAGGACAAGTTGTAATGAGTGAAGTGTCTCAATGAATGTAAAGTCTCGTGGGCTGCATTGTTTCCCCGTTAAGAAATCTATAAAGCATTTCGTGACAATATTAAATATTGTGACTACTATCTGTAGGCCTACTATCCGTCATGACGTTAACAAGGGCTTCGCATGCAGGCACGAACTTCGTAATTAACCCATTTGTTCTAGTTTTCTACAACAGTTTTTATGTTATGTTCTCAGTGACACATTTGTACATACTTTTTAAAATATCTCAGTCTCGTGGCATCCATTGCTCTTGTTCCATTCTTATTATATTATTGGTAGTGTGATTAGCCTATAATAATAATAATACTTTAATTGATGTAATTGTAATGTAATTTGATTTAATACTGAATTCGATTCTCTTGCAAATCAGTGCTGTATCACCCAGAGCTACAGCAAGTAAAGCACATTCCTTCGTTCCATTATTTTATTTGTTTACTATAGCCTACTCACATCTGCCCACTGTCACCGAAGGGGCTCTACATTCTTTTCTGAGCAGGGTGAGAGGAAGGAAATGCAGTGGGGGTGTGGGGGTGTGAAAGAGAGAGTGAAAAGATAGAGAAACTGTGAAGTGGGGTCAAGTATTTGGTGTCAGTTCTGTGGTTTGGTGGTGTATCTTTTGCATTTCATTCATAGTTCCACTTATACGCTGTGTCTTTTTTGTGCCTTGTGCCTTTTTGTGCCTTGACTTTAAAATCCTTCAGTTTACATTGTTATTTTCCTAAGGATGGTGCATCAAGCTTTCGGTCGCGCTGTGTGTGTGTGTGTGTGTGTGTGTGTGTGTGTGTGTGTGTGTGTGTGTGTGTGTGTGTGTGTGTGTGTGTGTGTGTGTGTGTGTGTGCGTCGTGTGTGTGTGTGTGTGTGTGTGTGTGTGTGTTTGTGTGTGTGTGAGAGAGAGAGAGAGAGAGAGAGAGAGAGAGAGAGAGAGAGAGAGAGAGAGAGAGAGAGAGCATGTCTAAGTGAGTGGGTGGTCACACTCTTTGCCTGTTTTTGTTTCCTGTGCCTGTTCTCAGCACTCTGTGGTGATGACCCTCTGCACCTGCCCCTCTGTCCTTACTCCCACCCTCTGTCCAATCACACTGTCCCTGACACGGTGACACCATACTTTACTTGCAAAACACTGCCCTTTTGATGACACAAACCAAGGCATGTGTGAGATAGTAGTCGCTTCTGCCGTTTAGTTGTTTTGATCTGAGAAGCTGTTTGTCCAACATCTTGTTTTGGATAACTTCAAACTTCAGTGTTCTGTGCAGAAAGATACTAGCTGAGGGTGTTTGATGTGCAGTTGGAAAGGAATTTCCCGCATTGGCAAAGCATGAACACACACACACACACACACACACACACACACACACACACACACACACACACACACACACACACACACACACACACACACACACACACACACACACACGCACACACACAGGCGCGCGCATTAAGTGTGGAACGCGAATGGAGTGAGGTCAAGGAACGGAATGTCTTCTTGGCAAACGCAATCATGAGGGATCACATTTTTCAACAAGAAGGGAAAAAAATCTATTTCTTCTGAAAACAGACCTTGGTATTTATGATGTATGTAAGTCTCGTAGTTGTACAATCCTAACATTCTCTGAGGTCATCCTTTCTTAAAAATAGCTAAACATGTTTGAAATGTGGGATGATCAACAAGAATGAATGTTAACTTGACCACTGTCACTGTGTAGAAGAGAGAGATTTAAAAAAATGTACTGAAGAAACGTAAACGTTACAACGCTAAATGGTGGCACAATGCAATGCCGTGGTGTATGCACAAAATCACGTCATGGCAATGATGACACAGAGGATGTCTTAAAATCCCTGGCTGAAAATGCGCCGATGACAGAGAGGGAGGGAGGAATTAAACAGAAAGTTGTTTACATAACATGGGACGGAGACACCCACCCTAGCGTGAAACTGCGCACATGAACCTGTGTGAAAACGTCAGAGTCTGGGCTACTTTTGGCACCCAAAGCCGCTGGTGTGTGTGTGTATGTGTGCCTGTGTGTGTGTGTGTGTGCGTGCATGCGTGCGTGCATGCGTGTGTGTGCGTGCGTGTGTGTGTGTGCATATGTGCATGTGTGTGTGCATGCGTGCATGTGTGTGAGTTTGTGTGTGACCGTGCTGCTTTGTTGATCCACACAGTCCTGCTATTCTCTGTTCTTCTGGTCAGTGCCAAGACATGGTATAGCACGTCAACACTGAGGTTCTTTGCTGTGGTGGTATGTGAACTGACGGCTTTGTGTCATGTGCATGAGCATGTTTTCCTCCCAAGGCGACAAACCCCTCCTCATGTGCAGAACATGCTCAATGTTGTGCCCTCTCTGCAGGGACGTATAGTATACCCCCGCAGCCCCCGCGAGGCAGGGGGGCCCATACGAGACGGGAGGCCCACATGGGCCCTTGACTTGAAGAAACGGGCCCCTCCACATGATATTACTGTAGGCCCTCTTTTTTTTCGTTTGGGGGGCAATTTTTGGTAGCTTGCAGGGGGGGCTGAAGTATTTGCGTTACGCCAGTGCCTCTCTGTCAGACTGTTAACAAGTTTCATATGAGAGCAATGTGTGTGTGTTTTTTTTTTTTGTGCCGGTGTCCTGTCTATATGAGCGACCCGTCGAGATGTGATTCTCTAGGCTACTGAGCATGCGCACGCATGCGCACACCCTCGCGTTGGTTTTCGCGGGTGATTGCCCATCGAATTGTGAGACCGCAAGTTACGATACAGGATCCCCTGAGACTGTCAACTTTAGTGACTCAAACTGTAGCCTATGTCATCCTGAGGTTACCACCAGTCATCCATAGTCTAGGTAGCCTATAGCCTGTCCACCGACTGTCATGGACTGAAAGTTACGATATATCCCCTGGGGGGAAAACGTGAAATAGCGTGGATCATCCAGCAGATCATTGGAAAATCTGCGAAATAGCGTGGCCTCGTACATTTGCTTCTTTGTTGCCTAACCGTAATCGCTCACACACTCAGCCTCGAACATTGTAACATCGATCAGAAAATACTATTTATGTAGAAAATTATTATGTAGACTATTTATGTAGGCCTAGAAAAAATCGCCACCTCTAATTGAGCTGTCAAAATGCTCCCTCCACCCTTTTCACTCAAGAATTTGCATCGACTGCATTGTAAAATGCCTGAACATGGTAAGAAATGCACTGGCGTGGGGATGTTATGAAATTATGATTCCGGTCATTAAAAGACAGACATCTGCCAAAACAAAGCCACAATACGCTATCTGCTATCTGGGAATATCTAAACCGCGCTTGTTTATCCCCATAGCACATGATTTCATGTGACAATTTGCCTTGCGAGCCCACGTCGCATTGAAACCAAACCAACAGCAAATGACTACATTAAACAACCCGTAGCCAGGCCCTGATCCCAAACACTTTCTCCAGTATTTGCGCAAATCCAACTCAGTCTCTTTCATATGGCACGTTTCTTAAGTTGCTCAAACGAGAGGCTCACGGTTTTTAGTGGTCAGCAGCCGCACGTTCTAAACTCCGCACGAAATAAACAAAAGAATGGTTATTAAAACTGTCCTACGTGGACCGATTGAAACGCCTTCCGCGGAAAATCAAGGTCGCTCATTTAGATGAGGCATCGCAAATCGATAGAACACCACTATCGAATAGGGCGACCGGTCGCTCATCTCGACGAGGCAACACATCTCGACAGAACACCGGCCAAAGCATTCTGCTAGCTAGGGAGAATGTCCTGACTTTTTCCTCTGGACTAACTGGAGGCATTTGAGGAATGTTAATCACTTAGATCAGTGGTGCTCAAACTGTGGTACTTGTACCACTGGTGGTACTTGAGACATCTCTGGTTGTACTTGGAAGAATTCATTTTTTGTGCATGGATTTGAAGGCTGATCAAGTTGTTGCAGTCGAAAATGTCTCTTTGGTCTGAACTGTATGAATCTGAAAACATAATGCAGAATGATACTAGGCAAGCAAGAAATTTAAAAACAAACTTGCACTGAATGTGATCGTAGCTGTTGATGCCGTTATGAACCTCTCTTGTAGGCCTATTGACTGGCAAAAGTGAATATGGAAGGACTTTGCTGTGATATTCTAATGCTGGTTGTCAAGGTGGTACTCGGAGAGTTCAATATTTTCTCAGGTGGTACTTCACACAAAAAGTTTGAGAACCACTGACTTAGAGGAAAAAAGAGAGCCATTGACTTCTTGCCCGTGCTCTACACTGCTCTGCCTCCTGTTATCAGCAACCAATTTGGCAACAACTGGTCTTCAATTTCTTTGACCCCCTACCCATGTCAGAAGCACTCCCATCAGATCCGTTGAGGAGATTCTTCTGTCTGCAGGGTTGTTAGTGGAAACCTGAAAGAATGTAGAAAATATTTCAACACTCAGCATTTAGTATATAAATGGCAATGGTGGTTTTAAGTCACATGTTTTTTTTTTCTCCTCAGAAATCGAACGTGTCCTTCATAGTTAACTCCTTAGCACAGAGCCTATGTTATAACCTTGCTGTCACCAAATTTGTAATAGCTATGTGTTAGTCTGATACTAATGTCTCTCAGTCATGTCATAGCAATGTTGTTACAATGTAGTTGAGTATTTTCAGCGAGTAGTAAAGAGAGATTGTTTTGGTCTTTTACGACTTTATTGATGATAGGACAGTTTGAGAGGTGGACAGGAAGCGAATGGGGAGGGGTCGTCAAAGGGTCGGGAATCGGACCCGGGCCGGGAATCGAACCCGGGTCGACCGAATGGCAGACGAGTACCCTTCCGGTTGGCCACGGCAGGGCCAGCAAGCAATAAAGAGGTCCGCTGCCAGCGACCCCATCTGCAGTAAGAGGCTACTGACATTGACATTGGCTTCGTGTTTTCTCAGATAACGTCTGCCAGCTGCCATGAGCAGGGATCTCAAGAGGAAGTTTGAGGACAGTGATGAGGATCATTACTGCACCTCCTCCTCCTCCTCCCCCTCCCCCTCATCACCTCCCTCATCCTCATCGTCCCCCAGCGTCCACAGATGGGACCTGGAGGAGCAGGAGGAGGAGGAGGAGAACACACAGAAAGAGTCTCCGGACCGGAGACTTGAACCCACGCCTCACACTCCACATTCTGCGTCCTCCCGTAAGTCACTCACCCACATTGTCCTCTCCTCCACAGTCAAAATAGTGCACAGTTTTCAAAGAATGCTTTATGGTCCCCCTGACTCTTATCAGGTTGAATGCACATACACATACATACACAAATGTATACACAAGGCGTTCCTGTTATCAGTTCAAAGCATTTGTGACGAACAGCAGTTGATAAGGGACTATGTACAGGCCTATACTATGCATATAAAGACATGTCTGTGCACAGGTATCGTGTAAGACAGGAGGTAGAAAAAATTGCAGAAAAAATAGTAATGGTGGCAAAAGTTGGGTTTTGTTTAAAGTGCTAGGAGACTATCCATTTTGCTGGCAATCAACATGCAACCGCTAGCATGTACCACTAACATGAGTTTGTGAAGGGGTAATGCACTGAGTCAGACCTAGATTTGGGGTAGCGTATCTGTAATTGTCTGAGTAGAGAACAAAGGCTGCTGTACCCCCATCTGGTGGTACCTAAATGAACTGCAACACTGACCTCTATGGCCAAACCCAGAGAATTCTCTGTCTATGAATTACAGTAGGCCTACTCGCCCTTTTATATAGTTGTTTGTTTATGCTATACCTGACGATTTCTACCTCCTTCCTTTTTTTCTGAGCTGTAAACACATTGTCTTTTTTCTTACTCTGCACAGTGAGCTCCGTCCTGAGGAGCGCTAAGCCTAAGCGGGTTCGCAGGAAAGGCAGAGTCCACTTCGGCGCGGTGACAGTGTTTCACTTCCAGCGGTGTCAGGGCTTCACCAGCGTGCCCAGCCATGGGGGCTGCACTCTGGGCATGGAGAGGCGACACTCCTCCTACCATCGCTACAGCCTGGCGGAGCACCGGGTGGAGCAGAGGCGGCAGCGCAGGGAGAAGCTGAGAGACAAGCTGAGGGAGGAGGCACTGAAGATGGTCAAGCAGAAGGTGAGTTTCCTGGTGTAGTCTCACTGCAAATAGAAACACAACTTCCATACTTTAACTAGACTGTTTTCAATGGACTTGATGTTAAAGGAGAATTCCTGCTGATTTCAACATGCCGTTGTATTGCTCACACAATACTAGTGCTTTGTTTACATTTTAAAAACAGCAATCATTTTTAGGATGATATTTGGAGTATGTTGAGATGATTTTTAAATGCAAACAAAGCCATGTCTGACCTACAGTATGCATTAGAATAGCAATTACAATAGAAAGGGTGGAACAAAAAAAATGCCACGTCTTTGGGTATTGACAAGTCAAGGGTAGCATGAGCAATCCAACTGCTTGTTAAAATTGGTAGAAATTCTCCTTTGAGTATTACTTAAATGTAAATAGTATATGGCATATAATGTGGAATTGATCGACATCATTTCTATTAAGGAATAGAGGGAATAATATGATATAGAGTGATTAACCCAATGTTGATGTGACATCATTCCTTCAGCTACTGAATAGTGGCAGTCTTACCAGGGAAGAAGCTCAAAATCTCACACTGGAGGATGTCCCAGAGGTTCAATTAGCCTTCAACAGTGTGGACAAGGAGGAGGAGGAGGAAGAAGAAGTCAAGGACAACAACGCAGATGGTGCGGAAGAAAATGATGAGGGATACTTGCCATTCTCGTACACTTCCAAGCAGAGGCGGAGGCTGTTGCAGCGTGCAGGTGTGACGTGCATCGACCGCGAGGAGAAGCGAGAACTGCAGGAGCTGCGGCGATGGCGCCAGGACTGCGGGTGCCACTGCCAGGGCTTCTGTGAACCCCTCACCTGCGCCTGCAGTCTGGCCGGCATCCAGTGCCAGGTAGGCTATAACACGTCTGGACGGAGGTGTTTTAGACCCACGAACATGCTGGTTTTATGAAGTGAAAAAGCTTGTCATGTCATATGTGTTATTTTAACTTGCTGATGCCTGTAAACTTACAGTATATGGGTAGATGACGTGACGTGAACATTTTGCTGTCACAGGCTCTTAAAACTAAGTAAATTCATGCTTTCGAAATTGTCAATGTTTTAAATGATCAAACTAGTGTCCATGTTGTGAAAACGTAATGTGTAATAAAACCAGAGTTTAAATAAGTATACTTAATTTTGAGTCAAATGCCACATTTGTCCTATGGTGTGATTGTCACAAGCCTGGTTCTAAATGTTATAACATTTTTAAATAAATAATCAAAGCTCAGTCATTTCTCTAAACAATCCTGGCATGTTTTTCAAGGTGTCTATTTTGGAAAGTGGCAATGTTTAATTTTTTTTCCAATTTTTCTGAGACCATATGGACTTGTGAAACTTTGTCACAGAAAACAATATCCTGTGGTGTGACATCACATTTTTGGGTAATTCTGTGGATAATTATCTATTGTTGAAGCTCCAGCTGTTCTTAAATTGTGACTTCAGACCCTTAAGAAGCCAATAGCAAGGGTGGATTTTAGTTTTTTCTCTCAGAGTTCTTCAATCAATCAATTACGTTTTGCTACCACAAGATGTATTAGTTTTGCAGTCCTTTGGTGTGACAGCCATAAAATATATTTTGACAATACTGTATATTTTTATATTTTTTCCTTATGTTTATGTATGCAAATGCATCTTACTGAAGGGGAAATTGTATTTCATTTGGCAACGACATGGCTTTAAATTAACTCAAAAGCTCAAAAGTCCTATGGTGTGATGGTAAAACTCCTATGGTGTGACACTTTGGAGTATCACACCAAGGACAAACAGGTCACACCAAAGGACTAGATATCTGTGAAATAGCTTTTAAAACAACTGGTAGTACATTTTTTGTTTGTTTTGTTGTTTGACTAGATAGCCTACATATTGTGTATTCAAATTACTCATTCCTTTATTGGCCATTAGAATTTATACTTTGATGCATTGTTGATGAATATCTGCTGTTGATTTTAGATACTGTCAAAGGATATAAAAATGTCATTAATGGTGCTTTGAAACCATAGAATACAACGGTAACAGTGAAGGAAAGATGAGTGAGAGAGTATAGAGAAGTATAAATGAATAAAGTATGCTGCGGAGAGCTCAATATATAGCATAAATGTGCTTCCCAGCTTCAGATACCAAACAGGCACTGGCCACCACACACTACAGGTTCAATGGTGGGACAGTCATAGCATACCTACAAAGAGGGTGAGGTGTGATGGTCATGCCAAGGTCACACTTCACTATGAGTCTTATGAGCTCTGCAGGTTACATCTAATGACCTCATGGTTGTCATTAACTGTTAAGATAGGCTGATAAGCTATGACTCAAAGACTTATAAGTGCAAAGTGTAGGTGCATATTGACTACAACATTACATTATGATCAAACGACAAAATAATCATGTTGATACATTTGTTTCTGGCTCAGTTTTGCATTTCTGTCCTTTAGCGTGACATGAATGTCCTACGGTGTGACATTTTTTAAATGCTCAAATATTTGTTTGAACTTAACAATATTTTTGATAAACACTGAATATTGCATTAGGGAAGAACAAATTATCATCCCTGAAAAGTTAGTATAAATTCGGACAATTTTGAAAATTTAAAAAGAAAGATATCTCTGTATTTCCTCGAAGGTTTCTAATAAGCTCACCTCAAATGGGAAAAAAATACTTAAATGGTAATTTCTCATTTAATTAACACTTTAAAAAAATGCAATAAATATGAAGAGTGTAACAATGTTCATGAAACTCCATCAAGCCATTTCTACATTACTTAATATATATATTTCTTAACGTCACACCAAAGGACATATTTTCAGCAAATTGCTTTATCAACGTAAATAAATAATCAATTAATAGACCTACATTGTGACCACTTGGATTTTTTGAAAGATCAATTGCTGCACTACGTAGACATATACTTTTTTCCCTCATAAACAATGTTTTGTGAAAAAAATGTTTTTTGCAGCCTATCTGTCATCTACCCATATACATACATTATCATATGACATGTGGACCAAATAGGAATTAAATAAGTGAATGACTGTTCAGAAGTTGTGGATATTTTCAGTGTCAGGCACTGCTTTAGTACTCCTAGCAGCAGGTGTTTTAACTTCACAGGTAGAGATCGTGGCTTGAGCATGTACAAAACAATCCCTGCCAAAGATTTAATTGAAAATCCTTTTTGTCAAAGTTCCTGATTCCAATAAGCACACAGATAATCAGCCCACCAAGAATAATGAGCGAATTCATCTGAATTATTTCAGATTTAACACAAAGAGGAATTGTTATTTGAACTATCTGAAGATGAGATTATTACGTATAGTCAGTTCCCACTGATGTTTGAAAACATTTAACTGTACACAAGGTCAGACATTGAGAAAAAAAGGCTTTTGAAGTCTTGAGAATGAGTTTCCTCCACGTCTGTTTCTTATCTTGTTGTGACTCCTCTGTGTTCTCCAATCCTGCAGATGGACCGCTCCAGCTTCCCCTGCGACTGCAGCAGGGACACCTGTGGTAACCCAGCTGGCCGCGTGGAGTTCAACGCCGGCCGAGTGCAGACCCACTACATCCACACCCTGATGAGGCTGGAGCTGGAGAGACGGCGGCTGGATGACAGACTACAGAGGAGGCATCCCATGAATGAGGAGGAGGAGGAGGAGGATGATAACGTGGGTGGGCGACGTGGGAGTGAGAGTGGGCAGGGGACTCTGAGCTGGTTGAACAGCTCTGTCGATGACACCCTGCTTTCTCTAGAGAGCTGTGCCACCACCCCTCCCTTGACTCCTCTCTTCCCAGCTCCCGGTTTCATTATTGGGGCTGAGGTGACTGCCGAGGGGGAGAACAGCTGGAGCAGTGACATGACGGACTCCTCCTGCTTCTCCATGCAGAGCAGAGACTCAGGGGCCGACCTGGACACCCTAACAAGTACACAGGATCACAGAGACATGGGGCAAGACGTCCTCAGCCTGGGACTTGAGTCTGATGATGATCTCCCATTTAGCATTGATGGGGGTGACCACAGTCTGTGTCTTGAGAACAACAGGGAAAAGGCTTTGAGTTTGACGCAGATGTCCACGTCAGTGTTTCTTGATGAAAATGCCAATCAGACTGATGCCATGTTTCCGTACGAGGAGGCGCTCCCAGACCCGCCACACACGCCCTCGCCCTCTATTGGGGACTCGTCTGAGAGCTACATGGACCCCAGCCTGTCCTCCTGCTCCAGCTTGGAGTTTTTTGATGACCTCCATGACTACCACGCTAGTCCGGCCGTCAGCCATCTTAGGGAGTACAGCAGCTATCTCAGTGACGGCGACCTCTGCTCCCTCACCGGACATGGCTTTCACCAAGGGGAAGATATGGGCACGCAGCTTCTAGAGTCTCTTATAGGAGTTGCCTAGCTAGCTACCAGCTACCATGCACATATAAAGAGCTGAATGCCCTCGTGTGTTTTTGGAGTTATTAGCATGGAGAGGGCCTTATATTAAGTGCCTTATACATATTGCATATAAAAAGGATATTCCTTTGCTTTAAAAAATGGTAGGATGTTTTAATCCTCCTGACTGTGTATTTCTATAGAGTGTTACCATAACCTCTCACTTTCATGCTTATCTTCAATTTTTTTTGTGACAACCAGAGATCTGCAGTGTCTTATTCCCTGAGCAGGAAATTATTGCACTTGGCAGTGACTTGTAGCAGTTTATATGAATCTTGGATTTCCTGTCTGTGTATCTAATAACAGAACCTCAGGGACCTTTGCCATATCATAACTTGTTGGGATGTTTATAGATGCTATAATAATAATAATAATATTAATAATAATAATGATAATGATAATAATAATACAGTGATAATAAATATGTACAGTAATAATGGAATGTGACTGGTACAAAACTTTGACATTTGTTGACAATAGTGAACATGAAGACATCGTAATTTGTCTCTCCTGAGTTGGGAACTACTGCACTGTGGCATATGAACAAGTTATTAAGAAGCACAAGTTTTATTTTCATGCCATCGGCTATATTCTCTGGTTTCTGTCTACATGCTGATGATGGTCCAAAATTACACATGCAATTTCCAGGGTGATGCATTGGTCTTAAGCAGAAGTTTATTTATTTGATATTTATCATTTGTACAGTGTCGACAAGAACATCAACTATATGGTCAATCAATCAATCAATCAACTAAAATCAAAACGTGCCATTAAATATTACTGCTTATACATTCATTTCCTTATTTAATTTGGATTTTTTTTCTGTGCGTGAATACAATACTTTTCTGGATTTTTTTGACTGTAAATGCAATAAAATAATGAAATAAACAGACAACAGTCATGTGTCACAACTGTACTCGGGACAGATGCACCAAGACAGGCCTTCAGAAATGTAAGGAACTGGAAGGAAGTCGTTGTATTGTTTATTGGCCTACTGCTGTGCAAATCATTACCCCCCTCCCCTAATAATAATAATAATAATAATAATAATAATAATAGTATTAATAATAGTGATATCTTTATTATTAGTAGTAATATTGTTGTTATTATTATTGTTGTTATTATTATAGGGCCTAATTGTTATTATAATTATTATTATTATTATTATTATTATTATTATTATTATGATAGGCTAGCCTAGGCCTACTTGGTTATTCACCTGGCATGTCCAGACATAATCAGTATGCTACAAAAGATGAAGACAAATAGGCCTACCTGCATCACTTCATCAGTAGCCTAGTGTCCACTGTTCACAGTTACCGGTACATGGAGTACAGTATGTACTGTATGTACAGTATGTACTGTATTCCATGCAGGGGCGCCTGCAGACTTGATCAGTAAGGTACGCACCAACCTGAATGATGAAACTGACAGACGCCATATCATTAGGTACAACTTTTCAAGCGTTATACTTTTCGACTCGGGTAGAAAGTTGGCGCAGAGGTGTCTGCTGCAGCATGAATGAAGTTCACGTCACAAACATGGCTGAGATGGGACCATAAAAAGCCCGGGCACGTTGTGCAAGAAAAGGCAGAAAGCGACTACATCAGCCTGTTAACCCACCGGGGAATGCACCGAATGTTAGTCCAGGCTGATCCCAAATGCGCAATAGAGACAGAGCACAAGAACCACCGACGCACTCGCACACAAATCGCAGAATGCTGTTCATATCAGCAAACGGGAAAACGTGCGCATTAGAAACACCCAAACTGCATGTCATCAAAACATGCAGAATTGCTTTAGAACTAATGCTTTCCCGAACATAATGCGTAGCACACACAGCTAACCAGCTGTCAGTCCTGCCGTCCAAAGCTAGTACAAAGCAAAGTTCCGTACCTCTCATAAAACCGTCTATGTAGAAAGCCACAATACACAGAACGGTAACCAAAACACTTTAGGAAATATGACACCAGAAGCAAAGTACCCTATAATATTTGCCGCGGCGGGCTCAGTGATGAATGTAACAGCTTAGCCTACCTGTACTGGTACCATCCAATGTCTTCTTGCTAGCCCACATGACAACTGGTTTTTGGCTGCTTGAAACTTGTCACCTTCAAGACATTGACTTCGGTTATATGATTTTTCTGCCATCAGCGACGCCACGTCATATGTGTTATTCCAAGTGGGAAATGGAGAGCTGATAACTAGAACTACTAGACTTAAATTTGTGGACTATCTGACTGGAGGTAGCCGCTCAAGTTAGAATTCAGCTGATGGAACTAGAACTTGCTGCTGTATCTTTTTTTTCCAGGAGCGCGCGAGTTTTACGCACAGAGGCAAAAGGCAGGCTATCTGCCTTTGTAAATTAATGGTGCCCAGCCATAATCTATGCTCTTTAATTTGCTTCATGCTGCTTTTTCTCGTATAATATGTTGCATTGTCACAACATTCATAGAAGACACAATAGGCGTAATATTTATTTATTAAAAATAAAAAAAACAACTAAAAACTCCCTCCACTGGTGAAGGTACGCACAGTGCGTACGGCCGTACGGCTCCAGGCGCCCTTGATTCCATGTACCGGTAACTGTGGACAGTGGACAGTGGGCTC
The DNA here is from genome assembly GCF_034702125.1 of Engraulis encrasicolus. Taxonomy (NCBI): domain Eukaryota; kingdom Metazoa; phylum Chordata; class Actinopteri; order Clupeiformes; family Engraulidae; genus Engraulis; species Engraulis encrasicolus. Next base: position 25,475,213 of record NC_085872.1, read on the forward strand.
TTTACAGTACGCCTACATGGGGAAGAAAAGTATGGGGAACAGTAGGCGGCCGGGACGAGCCAATCGTCTTCTCCTGATCTTCTTAGCAGCCCTGCAATCTCATGAATCGGGATCGACTACACATGCCTCTCCGAATCTTCGCGCTAGTACAACATGGCCACGAAGTAAGAAATCTTTACGCTCCTCCCTGTTCAAGATAGTAGATTCCATGTAATAACACAGTTAATATACACTTCGCGAAATGGGCTTAACGCAAAGTTCTGGTCAGCCAGAGGGAGGCAATGATGGATATCATGTTCACGGGGTAAGGCTTGTTTATTGTGATAAGCAAGAATATTTTGCGTTAAAAACCATGGATGTTAACTCGAGTGACTTAGCAAGCTAGCGTAAGTAGAAGCAAGCTTGGAACATATCCTGGAAATCTATTGACCGCCAGCTGGCATGCTATACCACCGCGATAGTCGACGTGGAGTATGCGGTGGTGTTTGCTGAATGGTCCATATAGTGCTAATTGTTCTAAGTGAAGCGTGGGGTTTATTTTGCACTATGAAGACTAGACATTGCATGTATTGTAACTGTGATTTATTGGCTTCTGCACAACAACAACAATGGGACAGAACTGTCAAACCACGTGCAAAATGTATGCCCATAATAAGATAGTAGGCCTAAATGACTTCAAGACAAGCCGTCTGTCAAGCGCTTCATTCAGCATTTCATCTGGAAATAACTGACACAATAAATTTTAAGCAGTGTGCAGAAGCAGGGAGTTTGGCAGAGACATTATGTAACCTTACTCCAGCTGGTTTGGCTGAGAGAACAAGTTGTTCCCAGGCATAAGTTTAACCGAAAAATAATTTTATGTCACCTTCAGTGACACCGTGCATACCATGTAGTTCTACAGCTCGTTTTCCAGTTTAGGCAACATTTTTTCCCCCAAAATGTTTTGTTTATTTTGTAGATTCAGCAGAATTCGCCAGCAGAGAAAGCTGGCTTGGAGCCTTTCTTCGATTTCATTCTTTCTATTGGCAACACCCGGCTGGTAAGATTCATACGTTGATCTTATTTTAGTATTGAATACAGAAGTGGTTGCATGGTAGCCATTGACAAAATCCTTGGATGCGTAACCGACCCCTGTCTGTGTTTACTTTGCCTGGAATAGCTGTAGACCTCCTTGCTATATGCTAATCTGTTTTATCTTTATGATAAGAAAAGTGTCCCATCTACAGTATTTTTCTTTTTTAAATATTCATTGTGTTCTTTACGTCCACATGTAAAAAAAATGCATTGCCAGTGCCCTTCAAGTCAGTAACATAATTATTACCATGTAACTATGTAGTACTTAATATCATAGAAAGAAGTGGGACGCACACCAGAACACAGCATTGTGAAACACCATCACGAGATTCTAATATTAACGCATTTGTTCTGACACTATGTAGAACCAAGAGAACGAGATGCTGAAGGACCTGCTGAAGGCCAACGTGGAGAAGCCGGTGAGGATGGAGGTGTACAGCACCAAGTCCTTGAAGGTGCGGGAGCTGGAGGTGGTGCCTAGCAACATGTGGGGAGGCCAGGGCCTACTGGGGGCCAGTGTCCGCTTCTGCAGCTTCCAGGGAGCCAGTGAAAACGTCTGGCACGTGCTGGTAAGCCTTGCTGCTACGAGACATGGTCCTGTCACTGTGGACACAACTTAGTTATTTTTTGCATCGCAGTCAATGGGGTTTTGAATGCGTCCTTGTCTTTCAGGATGTGGAGGCGAACTCCCCTGCAGCGTTAGCTGGTTTCCAGCCTCATTCTGACTTCATCGTGGGAGCTGACCAAGTCCTGCAAGATGTAAGTACAATATTCACTTTATTCACTTGTATCACCTTTTGTTGATCCAATCAAAATGTTAGCTTAGTAAACTAGCCCCACCCATCAGCGGCCAAAATAATTTTTGCCTGCGAGTGGGTCTAACCTCGGACAATGCCCCAATGCCCTGAATCTGGCAGACCAATCACAATGCATTAGACTTGTTTTGATTTGTTTTTATTCTTTGGATGCAAAGCGGACAGGGTTTTGAGGGAGTGACGACAAAGCCTTGGCCAATAGGCACAGACACAGTTTGAAAAATAACGCGTTGTTTCCATCAACAATCTCTCGATGTGTCATTCATCGTGGCCAGACTAAATTACACATATAATCACATATTTAGTCTGGTTAACAGGCTATCAAAAAATGCTTTGACAAAGACATACGTACATGCATAACCTACTAGTAGATGAGCCTGCTGGTAGGTCCATTCACTCAGAGAGTGTCAAGTCACAAATTAAGACTCTAACATTACCATTTTGTTAATCGTAAGGTCATAACAGATGCTCTGTGCAAACAGTACCGAGGCGCCCAGGTAGAGAAAGTGGTTGTGGGTAGCAGGGCAGTTTCTGTGGGTTCACTTTGAGCAGTTCGCTTCACAGTTTTTGTTTCTGACGGTGGTATTTCTCTCTGCAGTCCGAGGACTTCTTCTCATTGATTGAAGCTCACGAGGGGAAGCCGTTGAAGCTGCTTGTATACAACACAGAGGGTGACGTCTGCAGGGAGGTGGTGGTCACACCCAACGGAGCCTGGGGTGGGGAGGGCAGGTATGCCTGGCATCCAAGCCCTGTTGTGCTTTTCATTGATAGAGAGACATTCCAACGTAAACAAACAAAATATGTTTGTTTACATTTTCATATACGTACCTATATGCTTGTTTTTAGCGTCTCATACTCGTATGGCCAAAGGATTGTAATGAAATCTCGCCTTGTCATTCCCTGACATAAAAATAGATTGCTAACATTTGCCTGACTGGGAAAGAGGCCAACACACACTCTCACTAGGATAATCTAATATTCATTATGTACTTTTTTTCTGTATATAGAGCCCCCTAGTGGACAAGTACATACTCCTACACCGACATCATTGACATCATTGACATTGGCATTCAATTTACTTATTTCTTTTTAAGATCTTTGTGAAGTGTATGATGTTGATATGGATACAGAGTGAAAGCAGAGAGAGTAGAGAGAGAGAGGTTCCATTGGCCCATTGTTTCCAGGTTCTATTATTGCAAGGGGGAGGGGAGGGAAATCCCCCTTCAGGCAGACCTAGGCAGACCTAAGGACTGTTCTATTCAATGCTAGGAGCATTATGACACACCCCTTTAGGCAGAGCGGAACCTGGTCATGTTAGGTGCCCATAGCAACCTATTACATTGGCATATCTCTATATACTTAAAGAATCTCTGGTGAAAGGGACAAATGCTAATGCTGCACATACTCTACAATCGTACATACATCACAATTGCTGGAGCATTTTTGTATGGAGTCTTGTACTTGGATGTCTCACTTTACAGAAGTTAATTGACTCTTCATTGACCCTCAGTCTAGGGTGTGGCATTGGCTATGGCTACTTGCATCGCATCCCTGCACGCCCAAGCAGCCCTGAAGCTCCACCAAGCCCCCAATCAGCAGAAGAAACACCATCACCTGACGCTCCCACAAACGGATACACAGAGGTAGGCCTTTTCTATAGAGAAATGTGGAGTTGGAACTGATGCAGCATGAAAGCCTTTCACATAAGGAACTAAGGGCCTCCGCACACTGGCTCCGACAAAGTGCAGAACACTGCTTACTGTAACTGCCTAAAACATGATTGTGGCTTTCATTCATTCACTTGAAAAAATAATTAAAAGTCATGGTTTTTTTTTACAATTACAGCAAGCAAAAATATCCGTTGCACTGAATGACAATTTCATGTTGGACGTCTTTGACCCAATTGCATTGATTTCAATTCAACCCCGTGCGCCGGCGCCAGCACTCAGATCTGCTTCTTTATTTGTGTTTCTTTTTCATGCTGCTCAGCTTTTATCATGCTGGCTGCTCAGGCCTTCTATATACTTGCAATTTGTAATTAGCAATTAATTAAATGTAAACGCACTGATGACACTGTCATAAAGTGCACAATTGGAAAACAATAAAGTAAAGAAAGAACGAAAGTGAAGACAACAACACTAAGTCGACATCACTCTGATACTGTCAATAATCATCCTCACTGCAAGACGATCTATGAAAGACATTGTAAATGTTCTCTACCCAGGCCCCTCTCATGGCTGCCTCTGGGGTGTCGGACAAGTCAGAGAACCAGAGTCTCACAGGGGAAGAGACCCCACTTCCCCCACCTATTCAGAGGGTCATGGATCCTGGTAAGACTTGGATGCCAAAATATATCAGCCTATTTACGACAACAGTGAGACCAATGATAAGATTCAAGATCTATTTATCATGAACATTGCTTCTTAGATCAAAAAAGTATAAAAGAAAGTATTTTTTACTATATATGGACTGTATTTTACTGTTGCAAGGACCATTGAATTTATATGTATGTAATGTTCAGAAGTCACATATCTAATCTACCTGATCACCAAATAAGTAACAGGTAACTCCAATCATGCTTTACCTTGCCTGCAGATGAGGGAAATCTGTGTGAAGGGTGTCATGAACAAGCAGTTTAAATGGCCTGTGCGAGTATTTAATATAACATTAATCTTTATGCATCTCTTCTGCAGGATTCTCAGATCAGTCCGAGATTGCCTTGAACTCGGAAATATCAGATGTGGCAGATAGATTGGACCTGTCTGTATCCTCCATTGATATGACCAACACGTCACTGGCCGTGCGTGAGGAGAAGGACAGTGACATATCTGGAATAGGTGGGATAATCATTCCTGAAAGTTTCATTTTTGCTTTGCAGTTTTTTTGAGTTTGCTAAAACCCACTGTAACTTTGGCTGTTTTTTTGCAGAACTCTTGAGACTCAAACATATCACCAAGTCGGCCAAACGAATAGCACGATAGTGCTTTGCACTGAGTTTGCAATTTTATAACACACAATTTGCAAAATGTAGGCTACCAAAACTAGCATTTGTACAACTCTTGTTTTGCATAACTGTGAAAACAACTCACTGCATTACACACATTTTCTAAAGGATGAACACACTACTAGAATCCTAACCTCCCCAAAATGACATACTTTGGGTGTAGAGAAACCGAGAGTCAAATTATGTTTTTCATTTATACTGCCTGTGTCTAGTTGCTGCAATGTGTGCTGGTAATGTGATCGGTGTGTTAACGATTTGGTACAACTTCTGTTTTACAACAGTGTGTAGAGTTCAGCAGACCGTTTTGCAATGCTACACAGTTCTGCTGAATACGTGTGAAGTTGTTGTATTAGTGTGAACAGTTCAGCATTATCATCCAAAGTTACACAAAAATGAGCTTTACTGATCAGAAAAATATGTATTTTTTATGTTAACATAGGTACATTTGGTTTTAGAGTGGAATAAATAACATTAAATAATAATATTTTCGTTTTCCTTTTCCTGTCAGCAAACTTTGAAATACTCATACGGTGCTTTTTTAAACTCTTTTTGCTTTGTCTGCATGTGTACAAGTTTTGTATTTTCCCCAATTCGTACATGTTATAATGAGTGTAATATTTAGCTAATTCTTCTACGTATGTCTCCTCAACAGAAGAGTTGCGAGATTGTGACATTCCCGCCTCTGCCGCTGAAAGCCTAATGGAGGTGCAACCCCCGGAGCTGAGGTCAGACCCAGTCCCCGATGTCATCTCCCTCTCAGCTGTTGAGCCCGAACCTGAGCCAGAAACCGAACCTGAGCCTGAGCCTGAACCTGAGCCTGAACCTGAGCCTGAACCCCAGCCCATTACAGAGCCAGAACCCACGGCTGTTCCAGAACCCACGGCTGTTCTAGAACCCATGGCTGTTCCAGAACCCACGGCTGTACCAGAACCCATGGCTGTTCCAGAACCCACGACTGTTCCAGATCCCACGGCTGTACCAGAACCCATGACTGTTCTAGAACCCATGGCTGTTCCAGAACCCACGGCTGTTCCAGAACCCATGGCTGTTCCAGAACCCATGGCTGTACCAGAACCCATGGCTGAACCAGAGCCTGAAGCGCAGCCTGACCCCCAGACCCAGCCTGCAGCCCAGCCTGAACCTGAGCCTCCCTCAGAGGAGACCGCAGCTCCTGCCAGCTCCTCTCCCCCAGCACCTCTCGCCAGCCCACCCCTTCCCACCCTCTCCAGCTTCTCCCCGCTGCCTCTGGACCCCCCGATCCCCGTTGACGCCCTCGCCGCCCTGCTTAGCAATCCCTCCTTCTCCCCCTCTCTCCTGGACCCCAACATAAACATAGACATCTCCTCCCTGCTCATCGACCCGGCCGCTCTGCCTCCTGGCGCCATCAGCCCACCGGCGCAGACTCCCTCGTTGCTAGCGGAGATCTCGGCGGTCAGCGAGCCTGCAGTGGGCGACGCTCAGGTGGAAGGCGCTGGCGAGCGGGAGACGATAGCTGACCCTGTGTCCCTGGACTCCCAGGCCAGTGGAGAGACCAAAGAGACTGCCTCTGCTGACCAGTAGAGTCAACCTGTCACCTTGTCACCTTGTCGCTGCCAAACCGACCTCCCTTGTTTACACACAAACACAGACATACACACACACACATGCATTACAATCAACACATAACCTGTTTTAAGGGCTGAAAAGGAATGACCGGGGTTTATGATGTTACAGAGTGACGGACACAGCGAGAACAAAAAGGATGTGAGTTAGATGCAAGTTAGATGTTAGGATGTGAGGAAGACGTTGTGTGGTGAGGGTGTAGGGAATGTTATCAGTGAGCAGGTCAAATGCTACTTATCATTATATGTTTACCAGTACGCTGACATATAGTAGCTTGTCTGGACGTATTCATATAATGAGACAGTGCAGGTCATGGATTCTTTCACTTTTTAATATACAAATGGGAAAATGGCTTTTATTATGCTTGTTCTGAAAGTGATGCTTTTTTAAAAACAGATATATTTTGGTTAATTATGTTATGGTTATTTTAAAGAAAATGAAATCCTACAGTTAACAGCTACCACACTACGATTAACTTTTGTGTTTATGTCCTTGCTTTTGACATTTGTCACGTTTTTTTATAATTGGTGGAAAGGGGATTCATGCATTATGTTTGTTTAACAGCAATAATTTACACATTTTGAGTCACTACTTTTGTCGGAACAGAGATGAGCATGCTGAGATGTTGAAACTCTGAAAGACAGTCATTTTCACTAGTTTTAATTATAATGTCCTTGGATGTGTATCGATGGTGATTTGAAGTGGCTTCATCCTGATCCATGTGAAGAAGATTTCAGCTATCACTACAGTTTGTGCGAATGGTTTCTCTCAGAAGGGGCTCTCCTTCAGACAGATCAGACTTACATAATCAACATAGGCTCAATGGCAGTTGGGTCACTGGTCACTGTAATCACTCTCCAATGATGTTCCGGTAGTCGTGTTTTATCTTGAATGTGTTTGGTTAGTTGCGTGTGTTAATTGATGAATGTGGTGTCATTGCTTTGCATCTACCTTCATAACGTTAATTGCATTGATTAATAGAATTTCACATTTCACTTGCTATAATTAGACGTTAAATGTATTTGTTTTTTATAATTGTGTCCAGGAAGAAGGGCAATGTGTTTTTATGTGAAGGCAACTTAAAATAATAATGCTTTTGGGTCGTGCACTTTAAAAGGATATTGTCATGTTCAGGAGTCTGGATGCACATGACTAGGGTGGGGCAAAATTATGCAAATGTATAATTACCTTTACTTAAGAGTACCCAGATAGCCATTAAGCTAGGTTGAAACAGTCTTTGATACATCATTCAGTTTTTGTCTTTATTCTGTTGTAAAGAAGGCCTACATAGAAATACATATTTTAGGAAGACTAGATCTGACTGTTGATGACAATGTGTGCTATGTCCAGTTGTAGGCCTACGATTCTTTCTGACTGATCTTTGACACATGAAACACAGTACCTCTAAGTGTCATACATTTTGAGAAACACATGTAATGGAAACACTGGAAATAAAATGATCTGAAAACAGAACGTTGTCTGAGTTACAATCTATCTTCTCCACAGCTTGAACATTCTTGTTAGAACCAGTGGTGTAGTCTACTTTTTTATGGTGGGTATACTGTATATTTGAGATTTTTTTGAAGTGGGTATACTGTATATATTTGTGCCATTCAAAACAATGGATCAATCAATTTTAAGTGGGTATACTGAAATCCCTGAAATTTAGAAGTGGGTATACTCCGTATACCTGCGTTCTACGTAGACTACACCACTGGTTAGAACCGATATATTGTCCCCCAACACGAAGAATGAGACCTTGTTTGTCAACAAATCCGAAGGAAGGTGGAGGCAGTATCCGAGGTCGCGCGCGCTATGGCTGTACAGCGATGTGCAAGGCTGCGTGGCGCGTGAAAGTCCGCTGTCTCGGTCGCGTTGCTGCTATTAAATAATGCGCTGAGCGAATAATGTAGAACTGATGTCAAAAGGAAAATTGGACCACCGTGTTACTTTGTATTTTAAAGCGCAAAGGAATTGTTTTGTTGTTGGAGTTTTATCCAATGCCTTTTCCATGCGCGGCGCTGGGGAAATGAAGGCAGTTGCACTCGTCTTGGTTACCGTTTGGTTCAGTAAGGTGAGTTTTCTTTCCACTAAATAACATCTGAATTTGTCCTTCTGTGACATATTTATCTCTTCATTCAATTCATATTTAACAGAAGCCTGATAACAAAGTGGTAACTCGTGAATATGCCTACGGGAGGCTTAGAAATGTTCAGCCTACTATTGCTTGGCCGTAACATACAGGCCTACTCGCCTGAATTCTAGATTATTGTATTTTAGATGATTTATTTAAGCATAGGGCTATACTCGTTTCCGTCTGTGGTGTGTGTATTTATCATTACAAAGTTGCTTTGTAAAGTTTTGTAGGCCTATCCTAATCACGTTATTTACAGCAGCTTAATTTCGTTAAAAACAGATGACATAGCCTACATCACTCACACACACACAGATTTTCATCCAATCCCTCAAGCCCACTCTCCACGATGCACAAGAATGGCCATGGTTTGCAAGGATGGACATAACCACACACACACACACACACACACACACACACACACACACACACACACACACACACACACACACACACACACACAAAGTTGTCTATTGCCAACTATTGTTGATTGTTTATGTCCTGGGACACACAGCACAAACCGCTCATTGTGGTCTCTGTGTTACTACAAGACCCAGCTGGACATAACTGGTGGTGATCAGACACATAATTCCTTTGCAAATGAATGTCTTGTGTTAACTTAATCTTTGTTTTTGTTAATATTCTTAAGAGAAGCATCATCTAATAATCAGATCAACTAATAATGATAATAATAATAGCCTAATAGTAATACATCAGTTTTGTATAGCGTTTTCAATAGTACTCAAAGACACTTTGCACACACACACACACACACACACACACACACACACACACACACACACACACACACACACACACACACACACACACAAAGAAAGAAAAAAATGACATAGTGCTCGAAGGTGTGTTTCTTGTTGGCCCTTGAAGGAAATAACTGTGTCATTACGGATGGCCAGAGTTCCAGAGGGTGGAGAGGCAGGGATGGCGAAGGATCTGTCTCCGAGTATACAGTCGGTATTCAGTCGTAGTGAATGGGGTGAGGATGTTGCCATCTGGGGAGCATAGTTGACTGGTGGGTGGGGGAGTGGCGATAGGGGAGATCAGTCAGTTACAAATGGTAAATGGACTACATATAGCGCGTTTCTACTCCGGTGAGCACTCGGCGCTTTACATCGTATGCCTCACAGTCACCCATTCACACACCGGTGGCCGTGGCTGCCACGCAGGGTACCACCCTGCCACCAGAAGCAACTTGGGGTTAAGTATCTTGCTCAAGGACACAACGATGGAGTCAGGCCGACCGGGCTCGAACCTGCAACCTTTGGGTTGCCGAATGGCTCTACCACCTGAGCTACCACCGCCCCAAGGGTGCCTGTTGCTTGTTGAAGGCCTTGTGAGTGAAATGGAGGAAGCTATTGCAGTAGTCGAGTCTGGAGGTGATAAAGGCATGCAGTTGTTATCAAAACAAAGGATGAACAACACCATTAGTCGGTATACACCGAAGACAGGTATAGGCCTAGACATGTGCTGGATCTCAAATGGTGCACTTGTGCACTTCAGTGTTCATGTTTCAGTCTGTATGGTGTACTAGTTAGGCACTGAAACTAGTGTTCGAAGTGCACACGTGCGCCATTTGAGATCCAGGGAGCAATGTGTGTGTGTGTGTGTGTGTGTGTGTGTGTGTGTGTGTGTGTGTGTGTGTGTGTGTGTGTGTGTGTGTGTGTGTGTGTGTGTGTGTGTGTGTGTGTGTGTGTGTGTGTTCATGTTTGTGTTCGTGTTTGTGTTTGTGTCATGATTGAGTCACGCCCCACGTAGCCCCTTCAAATGTTGGTAGTGTCTGAACATGCTTAGAAGTACTTGTCCATCCTTAGCTCCCTAAACTCACACAGGTCCGCCTCCACCACAAAGAAATTACCTGAAGACACACACACAGTATGCATTACTATCTTTGTAAGGACATTAAACTGTGCCCTAACAAAAATAATCCCTAAACTTAACCTATCAATGAACAAATGTTTTTGCAGTTCCAGTTCAAAACAACTGACAAAAGTTGTCCAAAAAGCTGACCAAAAAGTCCTCACAGCCACAAATGTCCTCATGGCAACATAGTTGTTGATAACCTCTGTCAGTTTTAATCACAGGGTTAAGTAAAGAAGTAAGTATAAAAAAGTAACTTGGTGACATCATTATATTGACCACAGTTTGTTTGTAATGTTTCTCTCAATCCAAGACTTCTCACCATATTTTTTCCAATCCAGTGTGCAGCTGACAAAAAGTACTGCTGGTACTTTGAGGGAGGTTATCCCATCTATTTTATGTAAGTACTTCACACCTGATCTCTAGGTGCAAACTGCTTTTTAGATAAAGCCTCAATAGCTTGGCATTCCTTAGGAGGTAAACTGGGTTGCTATGACTGCCAACTCTACGATAGTGGACATTAGCCCAATATTCACTGCATGTAGATGATAGAAGGTGCTTAGATTCTAGTAAAATACTCACACAACCTCAGCTTTGTACTTTTGCCATAGCTTCTGTATGGCATGATGCAATTTTTTTTAAATCCCTGTTTTTTTGGGTTTCTTTAAATCCCTGTTTACTGTAGAGTATCAATTTTGTTTATAGTCCCTCGTTTGGTGGCCAATCCACATCTTGCTACAGGCCTCCCTTTGTGAGCAAACCCAGATTCTCAGGCAGAGTGTCGAATTTTTTTCTCTCACTTGTTTTCAACAATAAGTGCAATTTATCATGAGTCGCTTGGTATACAGAATCCCTGACAAATTGACCACGGGAGGCAAGTTGGCCAGCAGCTATTCAATCTGTTCACAAAACGTTAAATGAGATTAATGGCTTTTGTGCTCTGCTCACTATTACTACACCTCGCGAGTTTCCTTGGGTTGTCTGCATCAGCAGCTAAGCTTTTGTCATTTGATCGAACACATCAGGTGCCAACTACTACTATAGGGCCTTGTGTGTGACCAAATGGTGCACTTGCTCAGAACCAGGTGTTGGAGCACAGACAAGCTAAGTGCTCTCCCTCTGATAAAACAAAACGAGTTGGGATCACAGATTGATTGTAGCCGTGTGAAACGTGCTGTACTTGAATAGGGGCTGTGTGGATGGCATGGCATGGCAGGAGACCTTTCTTCACAGCTGCATGTGTTCCCACTGAGGAAACTATCCTGCAAAGAAGTGGGTTGTTGTGCCTGCCCAGCACCTATTGTTTGTCATGTTTGCTTCAATTGTGCCTTGATGTGGTGTTGTTTTCTGGAAAAAACGAGGCACAATTATGTGTAAATAGCTTAATGTTTTTTTCATCATAGCACTTGTTCATCATACCACATTGGTGATGTGAAATGAAATTCCTCAGTGAGAACTATTTTGCCTTTATCTCATCCAGTCTGGAACAAAATATTGAGTGTGATTCTGTCCAGCCTGACTGACCTCTCTTAGGTATTCATCCAATGACTGCTTTTCCCGACAGAAAGTGGTATGCGTTAGATTTTGAGAGGTTGTTTACATTTGACCTTGTTGGCCGATCAAAAAAGCCCACCCCTCTTATTGGTGTTATTGGATTCATGAGCTGGAGTATAGCTTAATTTGAGCCATGCTGCTGGGTCTATTGGCAGATGGCCAGGAGTGTGCACAAACTGCCTTATTAAGGATTCACACTGGGGAGAAGGGGAAGGTCTGTGAGGTGAATGTAGCTAAATTTGTTGAAAATTATAATACATTATTAACAAGGACATCATCTTAGCATGCAGGTCTCGGGAAAAGTTAAATGCTTCTCAGTGCTGATGAAAGCATCAAATTCAGGCCTGTGTTCCCCACAAATATTAACACTTACAGGAAATCATAGAGGCCATAGAGAGAGGGAAGCTTGTCTCACAGTGCTGCACATCAGATGAAGAAGAGCAATATGTTTAATTACTCCCCAAATTAAACGTGCCTCTTATTTGGGTTTATGTGTTCACAATCGAGGACTGAGCTGAGCCTGAATATCTTTTTAAATTTTAGATGTAGGTCCTATGAGGACTGCTGTGACACCCAGTGCTGTGTGCGAGCCCTTTCCATCCAAAAGATATGGTACTTCTGGTAAGCGATGTGCAGCTAACAGCAAACTGACCTGAACGTCTTACTATGACTTCCATCAAATACTATAGACATACACAACATCATTCACTTAATAGTAAGAAGAGATAAGTGCAGCACTCCCCCGAGTTGCAGAGATGATCTTTGTGATGTGACAACGTTTCGGCCTCTGTCTGCCTTCCTCAGGTCATGGCCGGGGTATGTCATTGTCACATTCAAGATCATCTCTGCAACTCGGGAGCGTGTGGCACTTCTCTCTTTTTTCAAGTGTTTTACTCGTTGCTAGCACCTCCTTTGTATGTTTGCACTGGTGTGCGTTTGGTACCTCCACTCAAGACATAAAGGGCAACTGCAGTATTTTCAACATTAAGCCCCCTTTCTGGGTTGTCTGCAATGTTTTAGAGCCCCCTCACCATTTTTGTATTGTTTGCTGCTGTCTCCGTTAATTTGGCTACTATATACAGTGCCCTCCATAATTATTGGCACCCCTGGTTGAGATGTGTTAAAAGCCTTAAAATAAATTCAGTGTTTATTGCAGAAGAATACTGTCACACTGAAAATTTTTGGAAAATGTAGCCTTCAACTCAAATGAATTGTAGGAAAATAAAAAAAATCCCTGACTAAAAAATAATTATTTTTCATTAAATCACCTGTTCCACAATTATTGGCACCCTTAACAATTCCCAGGAAATAAATATAATTGAAGCATTTCTGTCATTTCTACAGTAGTTAACAAAGTTTACCAGAGTATGTAGGAACATTTAATTAGTAATTCATCACTTCCTGTTTCCCTGGGGTATAAATATGACGTGACACCGAGGCCATTTCTCTTATCCACTCTTAAACATGGGAAAGAGAAAGGAACGCAGCATACAAGTGAGGCAGATGTGCGTCGACCTTCACAGGTCAGGCAGAGGCTACAAGAAGATTGCCACTCAACTGCAGCTGCCCATATCTACTGTGAGAGGAATAATTAAGAAGTTCAAAACAACTGGAACAGTGGTAAACAAGCCTGGACGAGGACCCAAGTTTATTTTGCCACCACGCACAGTGAGGAGGATGGTAAGAGAAATCAAAATATCTCCAAAGCTCACTGTTACAGAATTACAACAAATGGTAGCATCCTGGGGTCACAAAGTCTCCAAATCAACCATCAGGCGCTGTCTACACGCCAACAAGCTGTTTGGGAGGCATGCACGGAGAAAACCTTTCCTCACCCACAATCATAAACGTAAACGTCTGGAGTTCGCCCAGCGGTATTGGGGCTTCAACTGGGACCGTGTGCTTTGGTCAGATGAGACCAAGATTGAGCTTTTTGGCAACAACCACTCTAAGTGGGTCTGGCGTGCCACGAAAGATGCGCATGCTGAAAAGCACCTCATACCCACTGTGAAGTATGGGGGTGGGTCAGTGATGCTGTGGGGCTGTTTCGCTTCCAAAGGCCCTGGGAAGCTTGTTAGGGTGCATGGCATCATGAATGCTTTGAAATACCAGGACATTTTAAATCAAAATCTGTTGCCCTCTGCCAAAAAGCTGAAGATGGGTCGTCACTGGGTCTTTCAGCAAGACAATGACCCTAAACATACGGCCAAATCTACACAGAAATGGTTAACCAGACACAAAATCAAGCTCCTCCCATGGCCATCTCAGTCCCCAGACCTCAACGCCATTGAGAACCTGTGGGGTGAGCTGAAGAGGAGAGTACAGAGGAGAGGACCCAGGTCTCTGGATGATTTAGAGAGATTCTGCAAAGAGGAATGGCTGAAGATCCCTCTTTCTGTCTTTTCCCATCTTGTGAAACATTATAGGAGAAGATTAGGTGCTGTTTTGTTGGCAAAAGGGGGTCGTACAAAATATTAACAACAGGGGTGCTAATAATTGTGACACACATTATTTGATGTCAAATAATTATTTCTTTATGTGGGATTTTTTCTCCACTGAATAAATGCACTTGTATTGAAGGTTGGATTTTTCTCTTTTTTTCCATTAAGGTCCCATATTATTTAGAGAAAAATAATAATAATTGGAAGCTAAAAAACACATCTCAACCAGGGGTGCCAATAATAATGGAGGGCACTGTATTTTCTCTCAATTGGCCTTACAATGGCCGTCTATGGGCATGTCCAAATATGTTCTTAAAAAACACCGTAAACATTTGTTTTCAAAAGAATGCATCTCACTAAGTGGTTAGGAGTGTCTACTGGCATTCCTTAACAAGTTTGAAAGCCAAATATGGCTTCTGTCTTCATTTTGTGAATTAAAGAAAAAAAAAAACGTATTAATAAAATGCTACATAAAATACGACAGAAGCCATGTTTCGCACCAAAAATTGTTATGGAATATCAGTGAACGACCTGAATACTTGGTAAGTTGCACAGTCTTATAAACAAAAGTTTAGGGTGGTTTTGAAAACATATTTGGACTTGCCCATAGACGGCCATTCTAAAGCCGGTTGTGACAAAATCCAAATTATCCAAATAACCGAGACAGCAGCAAAGATGAAATAAACTGTGACGGGGGTTAAAAAATAGCAGACAACTCAGTAAACGGGCTCGATGTTGAAAATAATGCACTTGTCCTTTAAGAGTAAACCAGATACAATATCGAGTTGTTCATGTCTAGTAAATTTGTAATATAGGAGGTAGGATATAGGATGTTGTGTCCCATGATGCCATCTTGATCATTTAGTTCTCCTTCCAGGTCAAAATCCCTAGACATTAGAGTGCTGATGGTTGTGACCAAGGCGATAAATTTACTTTTCCCATCACAAGCCAATTTGGCTAGTAGATTTTATATCTTACTAGCCACCCGTGTACGTATTACCAGTCAAAATGGCTAGTGAGTTTTCTTGTCTACCAGCCAAATTGTGTGTGTTAATTTCGAGCCCTGGTTGTGACTGCCCCCTCAGGTTGCTGCTTCTGCTGGCCATTCTGCTCTGCTGTGGAGTAGGCATGCTCTTCCGCAGGCGCATACACACGTCTGACGTCCCTGATGAAACACCATTCAACGTGTCCTTCACCAGACATTCCATCTCTGCAACAGGTCAGTACCTGGTCAACAGAGGCACATCTTGCCACCAGGCAAGGCAGGCAGCCGCTTGGGGCCCCCAAGCCCCTAGATAGTGAATAACAGTCCACACTTTACCACAGTAGTGGCGTTTTTGGTTCAAATATTAATTTTCATTAATTTTCGCTTGGGACCCCACCTGACCCTAGAATCGCCTCTGCTGGTCAATGCATGCTAGTGGGTTCACAATTTGTAATGGGGCTTTTCACAGACAAAAGTTTTTAGTACATTATGTGCAAGCAAATATAATAGTTTTGATGAAAGATGAAAAATGCCATATTTTCTCATTCAAAGTATAGGCTGTACATATACAGTGTAACACACTCATGCACAGTACACTCAACAGTTTGTGTGCACACTGTAGCTTCTGCTTTACTCTGTTCAGGACAAAATGTAGACTGCAATCACACATGAACAGCTGAGTATTTAAGGGTAATCAGATGTGTCCATATCACAACTATGTTGTATCCATTTTGTCCACGTAACAGCTATGCTACTGCATTTGAGTCTTTTTTGGATGCAGGCCATAAGATGCTACAGGGTTTTTAATGGATAAAATGTTATGCTCCAACCAGACAGTGAACCCTTATAGTGGGATCGTATTAGGCTCAGTCATTTCAAATTGGTGTTAAAGTTTGGTTTTCACTTCCAAGTTAAAGTTTGGGGTCTATAGAACAATTTGAGTTCGAGTGTCAAACACACAGATAACAAAATGGCCTGCGGGGGGCGCTCTAAAATATATAAACTGCTATAACTTTTGATTATTTAAACCAAATTTAACATATGAGGTATGTATGGATTCAGCATGAAGAGGGGAAACTGTTGAGCTAAGTATTCGGTTACCAGATTAAAGACACACTATGTAATAAACACACTTTTAGCCAATGGACAGCAAAATCCGGGCTTTTTTAAGATAAAGGGTGGAAATGCCCTCAAAGTTGCAATGAAACATAATTTATTGTTACAAGCTATTGCAAATAAAGCCTGGGTTATCACTTAACTTGATTTGTTCAGGATATCCCTGAAGCACACAGATACTCAGGATACCTATACACAAATATGGCTGCATAAAGCCTATGTCATACTTAGCACCCAACTTGCAACTTTGAGTTTATGAATTTAGGATCATGAGTAACAGCTTTTTTTTTCAATCAAGCCATCATTTTATTCACAAAAAACTTTATATCTAAAAGAAAGTAAATCAATAATAATAATAATAATAATAAGGATAATGATGATGATGATATACTATGAGGAACAACAGTTTTTTCCGGCATTCAAAAACAAACAGAAGACATATGGCTAACATTTATCCCAATACTCCACTCTACAATAACTATGACAGAGAACAGTCAGTGGTCAGTCTTGGAAATTGCATGTGAACTTGCACAGACGTGTGCATTTTAACTCTGCCTTCATGCACTTGCACCAAGATCTTGCAGGTGTATTTGTACAAGTACTAGTACAGTTGCACTTCACCTCTAGTTGGAATACATCTTTGGCAACGGCATCTTTGGTAGTGTAGTCCAAATCTGGGAACTGTCCATTTGTTACCAGATTGGCAGGCATTTCTGGCAAATGCAGATAATAACATTTTTTATTCCTGTCAACTGTGCTGGTAACAAATGGACAGTTCCCAGATGACAGAGATGTCTTCATAGCAGCAGATGATTGTGTCTTCCATGTATGAAATAGTCCTATAGTATTATTCAGTATGCTTGCCAAAGGCCTCTGCTTGCCCCCAGCAAGCATACTAATTGTTGTCCGACAGTTTATTATTTAGTATGCTTGCGGGAAAGCATACTAATTGTTCATCGACAGTTCATTATTATTCTACGTTTTTCCATTCACCTCCATTCATTAGTATGGTGGCTTTGAATCGTTGCAGCGTTAGAGATAGAGACACGGTTTGAGTGCCAAAACGAACAGCTCGAAAAGGGCTCAAGGTGGTGTATTTTTCGCTGGCCTACCCCCTTTCATTCGTTCACCAGATTCGTTTTCCTCAGTTTTCTCTCTGTTTTCCCCCTCATTGAAATGAATGGTAGAATGGTCAAGATGATGATGATCCCAAACTGTG
Organism: Engraulis encrasicolus; assembly: GCF_034702125.1. Classification (NCBI taxonomy): domain Eukaryota; kingdom Metazoa; phylum Chordata; class Actinopteri; order Clupeiformes; family Engraulidae; genus Engraulis; species Engraulis encrasicolus. The sequence continues at coordinate 25,493,035 of NC_085872.1, forward strand.
GCAGTTAGACTGAGAGGTGACCTGTCCTGGGGTTTTTAATAGAATAAAATAAACCACTTCACCTTTCGACTAGGTAAAGGCATTGTCAGAGAGGTCTTGGCTCTGAATACAAACTGTGTTAAGATCATTAGCCAACTCTTAAAAATGTTTGAGAGAGAGCAGTTTTAAAATCCCTATGATGTGACCCCATTCACTTAGAAAAAATGTGTGAACAGCTCAGCGCATAGGCCTGAATATGTCCACTTTTTGACTGAACCATTTGGCCTAGAAAAGTGATCTCAGCTTTGACATGAAGAATAGGGTTATGCCATTTGTGTGTCAATATCATTTGACAACTTGTAAAACTTTTGGAGATAAGGCTGCACATATTACTCAGCTATTGACTGCCAAACTGTCACCTTTAGAATCCTCATTCATACACACACACACACACATGCAGCCTTGTAGAACCTGGACAACCGTGGCCTAATTATGCTGCTGTGGCCACTCTATACAGTAAGTGGCAGTGGCCTACTGGGTATCAGGTGTTGGTCTGTCAGAGGGTTGCAGGTTTGAATCCCACCCTTACCTCTCCCTACCCACCCATTGCTGAAAGGCACCTGAAGCATCTCCATACATGCACACACCAGCACACAAACACACACACGCACACACATACACTCACTCACACACACACACACACACACACACACACACACACACACACACACACACACACACACACACACACACACACACACACACACACACACACAGAGCTCTATCTCTTTCCCTCGTGTTTCTGTGTGTGTATACGACAGCTCTGTATGTGTGTGTGTGTGTGTGTGTGTGTGTGCAGAAGCCGCAAGCATACTAATAGCATTGTCTCTCCGGAAATGCAGTCTTAATAATAATAATAATAATAATAATACTATTGATTTATTTTCTTCCAGATATATTTTTTTTGTGATTTTATGTGTTAATAGAGTATGGCTTGATTGAAAAAAGCTGGTACTCATGATCCTAAATTCATAAACTCAAAGTTGCAAGCTGGGTCGTAAATATCACATAGGCTTTATGCAGCCATATTTGCGTATAGGTATACTAGGTATCTTTGTGCTTCAGGGATATTCTGAACAAATCAAGTTGAATGATATCCCAGGCTTTATTTACAATAGCTTGTAACAATAAATTATCTTTCATTGCAACTTTGGGGGCATTTCCACCCTTTATATAAAAAAACCCCTGAATTTTGCTGTTCATGGGCTAAAAGTGTGTTTATAACATAGTGTGTCTTTAATCTGGTGACCAAATACTTAGCTCACCAGTTTCTCCTCTTACTGCTGAATCCATACATACCTCATATGTTACATTTGGTTAAACTAATCAAAACTTATAGCAGTTTATACATTTTAGAGCGCCCCCAGCAGGCCATTTTGTTATCTGTGTGTTTGACACTCGAACTCAAATTGTTCTATAGACCCTAAACTTCAACTTGGAAGTGAAAATCAAACTTTAACACCAATTTGAAATGACTGAGAAAAATTGCACATGCCTACGACCCCACTATTAGGACCCTTTTAAGAATTAGCACATTAACTTGTACATACAGTAGGTAGAGTACGATGTAAGCCGTTCCTCTCCTATTGATGTGAGTCAATCCAGGCAGCCTCTCTCATATCTGGTGGTCTTTTTTATTCCTATCTTAAACTATTCTCTTCAACATTCATCTTTCCTGTGTGATTTTAACCAATTCACCTCCTAGAGACCGTTTGGAGACATACTCTATTCTGTTCAAGTCTGCCTTGACTTCTACTACGTATACAGTACATGAATATAATGTCATTATGGTTTAACTCTTCAAAGGGTTTAGGTTTCCAATGTTCTAGTAGTTATTTTCCTTAGACTATAACATAGCTTGCACACTTTAAAACATTTTAAAACAGGTGCTGCATTTGATGGAGTATGCCCACTCTATACTGACTGAGTTCATTGATACAGTCCATAGTGATTGTATATGTTGTTTCTCTGTGTCTGTCTCTGTAACTCTCTCTCTCTCTCTTGCTCTCTCTCTAACTGTCTTTCTCTGCCCCTCCCCCCCTCCCTCCTCCTCTCCCTCTCCCTCTCTCCCTCTCCCTCTCTCTGTGTCCAGGTTTGCAGGACCTTGATCTTCAAGGCTACAGTGGACCACAGGCTGGCATGGTGTTCACTCCCCCTTACCCAGGGCCACACGCCCTCCACATGCCCATGCCCATGCCCTACACCCCGCCCCCCGCCTACAGCAGCCAGCCCCCCCCACCCTACGAGCAGGCCGTGATGAACTCACAGAAGAAATAGCCCTGGAGGCTGCTTTCACTGGCGAGAAGTGGTGTAAAAGTCAACTAAGGCTGAATACATGGGTTCCACATTTTGTTTATAACCTGCCTGCGCGAACCTAGCTGCGCACAACTCAACCTCTGATTGTTGGAAACCGCTGTCGGTCAAAACATTAGCTCACGTGGTTGGCTGCCAGTGTCTTGCCCCTCCTCATAACATCGTGCTGATAAACACTGAGAACCCATGTATAGAAGGGGGAGGGTTTTGTTTTGATTTGTGGAGGAGACCCTGAGACCCAAGAATTCTACTAAAATTCTACACATCCCCGAACACACTGATGTTTTTCAAATAACTCGACGTCAACTCAACTTTCAGACTTCAGTTTAACCTGATTGAATGCAACACGTATTTTGTAAGACGTCTTTTTAGAACAGTATTTGTAGCACTGATTGTTAAGATAACTATCTATATTTCTGACAGTGTTAACTATTTTTGTACACTCGAACTCTATTAAATGTCCTTTCTGTGTCTTTTAACATGAATAACTTGAATGCACTGATGATGTTTTTTCTCATCTTCAAGAAAATATCAACAAATTAATCAGATGAATGGTCAATCTCCCTAAAACGTTAAGTTATGCTGCACCTCTGTTAGAATGATCTGAACTGCCAACAGGATCACTGCTAAGGATGGGTATGTCGGTATACTTCAGCAGCCCCTGAGCATTACTTGTATAATAGACATCTACAATATGGTTGGGGTGGAGGTCCAAAATGATTTATTTTGTTGGGTGGTCTAGCTCACAATCTCTAGTGTTGCCGCTGGCTGCCACACAAGGACACTGGAGTCCAGCCATCAGACAACTAGAAGGAGTGGAGGAGCACAGACCTCAGCCAAGGCCAAATGCATCATGCATCACGGCACATTGGTGAAATGCAAACATAATTTGGGAAGCCACCCAGTGTGTTTCGTCCTATGATTCAATGGAAGTGTCCTTCACCCAGTTGTGCAAAAGACCTTTCCTGCACCAAACTTTGTGTGTTGTTTTCCCCCCTAATTCCTGGTCACATGAGCACACAGCTGCAAAAGACATTTTTTTCCTTGACCAGGCAATTGCCCAGACACCCCCCGCCCCCCACACAGTCAGCCCAGCGATGGTACATGCCGGCATATGTCTATATTTAGCCTATAGGGCCACCAAATGGGTATAACTGGCACTGTCCCTTGCTGAGGTGATGCATGTGTATGCTGCATGGTGTGCATGTGTATACTGGTTATGCCACAGGGTGTCACTGTAGATCCATTGGCAGAGACCGCTGGGCCACTTTCATGGCTTGTTGAACAGCTTCTGCATCTATTTCCCATTTCTTCATGCTTCTGTGTGTCAAGTCTATTTGAAAACAATGGACTGTAAATTACTGTTTTGAGAAAGGGATGGAGATGGATGGTGTTTAACATGTATAGAAGCACACACACCATATATCTTGAGTCTCTATGAAACAAACCAGCACATCCAAGCCCACAGAAAAATACAGGCTGGGAATATTTATTACAAAGAATAATTTATAACACAGTCTAACACTGTGTCAAAAAGCACATATAAATTAGGATTTTAAAGTCTTGCACACTGGAATCCCATGGAGCTGATCCAATTAATCTACCATTGTATCACATATCGCAAACACAACCATGAATTACCCATCTCCTCATTGCAAAGCCGTGTTCACGTGCTGGTGTGAACGACCAGATTAATTTTACATGATATTCACACTGAGTGCTGAATACATTTTGTGCGTGCCGTTTCATTCTGCAGCGTTTTAGTTACAGAATGAAATCGAATGCTTCTCATTTTCTGGCAAGAATCCAAATTGCGCCATAGGTTAATCTGATAATAGTATTGATAAATCCATAGTCCAGTATTACTTTCCTGATGGCAGAGAAAGCAAATAATTATTTAACAAAGCCTGCTGTGTTGCATATATGATACAGCCATTTCGTCTTAAAATCCTGAGCTAGCAGTCACTGTAGTTTGATCAGAAGATGATATTGTCATAATAAAGAATGTACAGTAGCTGAGGAAAGGGAAAAAAAAAGAAAAAGCCATTTCACATCACTATTATTGTGCTCAGCATTTCACCATAGCAAGAAATAAAACCTCATCCATCCACTGATTTGGCCTGATGGCACCATGAGTGCAGACCAGGCCATTATGCTGAAGGACGATTGAAAGAGACAGGCTGACCCCTCCGTGCTCTTCGGCACATTATGACTTATTCATATGGCGGACCTCATAAAAGTTTGAGTACACTCTGGCTAGAGTTGCATACTGGCCAGGGAACCCGATAGGCCTCGCAAAGAAAAGAGATCTTCTGCTTGACTACACTCTCAAGTAAGTAATACTTGGGGCAATTTAAAGTTGTTACTTGGGATTGGATGTTTTAAAGAGGATGTTGGTTAATGCTGTGGGTAAAATTAAACCTTACTCATACATCATATATAGGCCTAAGCTTAGATAAGAAGGAAGTACTTACAGTACTTCATATCTTTAATTATAATGTATTTTTGTGATACACAGTATTGTCTCAATATTACACATCAGGGAGAAGCATCTAAAAACCCCTAGGACAACATCATGATGAGATCTAGTCTGGAGCTCTTGTATTTCTACCATGCAGGACATCATTTCCCCTGTGGTGTTGTGAACAGAGGTGTCAATGGGTTCACCGATCACTACTTAATACCCACAATATTTTCTCAGTCTCTTGACAACACCTGTTTGGGGAACAACAAAATGTCTTTTATAAGCAGACGTGCATTTAGTGATTTTTATCACAGCAAAAGCAATTCTAGTCTGTGGAGTCAGGAGACATAGCAGTAGTATTACATTCATCTTGGAGAAATCAACTCTTCCTGTGGGCCTGGAGGGCTTCTCTGATGAGCAGCTCAGCTGCCCTGAGATGATCTGCCCTTCTGACTCACGCTCATTATTTAAGGAAGCTGATGAACTGTAATATGCTGCTTGCCAATTAAGGTTACTTGCTACATGCAAAATGCTTTAAATAGTGTTGATTGCGTAATTATCAGTTGAGGCAATTTACGGTTTGTGCGATTAATTGGTATTTTGTGGCAGACATACGGTTTTTTGGTACTGTAGTTACAAGGCTTATGACGTTAAATTCAACGACACAAGACCAGATGCTTCTCTTTGTGTGGGTGTGTGTATTTCTACTGCTTTTAATCTGGCTTGCATGTCTGTTGCTTGTTATCAGGTTTGCACACTGTAAGAGAGCTGATACAATATAGCCAGGTTTCTAATAGACTGTGGGCAACAGTTGACTATCAGACAGAGGAGCTGTGCTACACAAACTGACATAAAACCACTACACACAATCTCGAAATATATTCAAATCGAGTTTTCAGAAGAGTAGACCCGGTTGGATCACTTGCAAAAATCTAACCACATACAGTAGATCTTAATGCATCTCAGACAGAAACAGGGGTAACACTAATCTCATAAACATTATGTCAATCTCATAAACATTGTATGACTTTGTCTTTAAGTGAAATTCGGTTATGACAAGCACAGGCCTAACAATATCAACTTTTCATGACCATAACACATTAATGACATTGACATTATGTTTATGACTTGTTCATGAGACTATGAGACGTTCATGACACTGTTATGTCATATGTATGACGCCGGCACCAAATAAAGTGTTACTGAAACAGGCCACAGTCACTGCAAACCTCCACGATGTAAACAGAGGAGGGAGCAGCACCGCGCTAATCTGCAGCTCCATCTGTCCTCAATGAACCGAGATGAAGCTCAAAGTGTTCTCAGTGCATTTGAACTTTCTTGCTAATGGCTTTTTGCAAAAACTTTGCTACAGAACTGAAAAAAGATAGAGAGGGAAAAAAACAAGCCGCATACAACAGTAAAGATTTATTAACATAATTTATTAACATAACGTCCTACCTCTCTAATGTTAGTTGGAAACATACATGATCAACTGGCTAGCTTCCCACAATGAACATTCCTTCCTTTGTGCATTATACAAAACAAAAACACTGTAAGCTAAGGGTAGACCGTGACCTTAGAATAGGTCAGAGAATGAATTAACATCCTTTTATCAATGGAAAATAACCCATTAAACAAGGCTCTGTTCTGCTCTAAAAGTTAGAACATCAACTGAGGGAAAGAACAACATTCTTTCAAATGCAAACTGTCGAATACTGCAAAGGTATGAATAAGAGGAAAAAAAAAACTTTGCTACAATCCCAACCCCCCTCCCAGCCCCCCCCAAAACACAATGTACATCGGACTGTATTTGCATTTTCCACAATGCAGATATTACATAAAAATGATGTCAGATCTAGAGGACAAAAAACAATCAAAAAAGACTTTATACACTGAGGTAAACAAAAACATTGGTCTAGACTAGAGAGGTATTTTTATGTTTTATCATTTTCAGTTGCGATTAAATAGCTTTCAAGGTTTTGAGATTTCTAACATCTTCAATTACAATTACCCTCTCTTGATCACAGCGCAACACAGGACACTTAAATTAAAACTGACAAACCAGTCAACATGCTTCATGAGAAAACGAGGCACTAAAGCACAACAAAGGTAGCGCTCTTCCAGAAGCCTATATGCAATGGCCTTTGAGCAGCAAAGCAACTGAGGTCATATGAACAGTTGTTACAGCACACCCCCCCGGTCTGTGCCCAAACCACTTTCCATTGCACCTTCCTTCACTTAAGGAATGCATTTTTAAAAAAAGGAGGTATTTCATTTATGCATCTGCAATGTTTGTTTTTGTTGTTGTTGTCTGAACAAGCTCAGGGCTGGAACTGAGCTTGCTCTACTACGGTATCTATATGAATCTACTGTACTGGCTCCTGTCAAATCAACATCACTGTTAGTTTCCCGCAACCCTAAGACTAGACTAAAATCGTGGAATGTTTACAGTTTTATTTATACTTTCTTGGAGGCACAACCCAAAACGCTGATACTGTGTCTACCTGTGTGTCTACAGTTTATTCTGAAGTTTTGTCAGTTTAGAGGTTGTGGAGAGGACCGTTATTAAGAACATTATCATTCCAAAAGATTGCACAATGCTTATAAAAGCTAGAGGCACTTCTATTGCAATCTGCCTTACATTGAGATGATCACTTAACCCTCCCACTTGCATATTAAAGCATACATAGGTAATTGCAGGCAGTGACTAGCATGCCACTTCTCAGTACCAGAATCAGTATGAGTTCTATTGACCTAGCATTGGCCAATACTCTTCCATTTATATAACACTTCACTTGACACCGGTGTCATAAGCATGCCATTACAGTGTCATAATAGTGTCATGACACAGTCATAGATAAGTCATAAACATTATGTCCATGTCATGAACATTTTATGACTGTTGGCCTTAAGTGACATTCAGTTATGGCAAAGACAACCTTTGACATAACCGAATGTCACTTAGGGCCAACAGTCATAAAATGTTTATCACATGGACATAATATTTATGACTTATCTATGACTGTGTCATGACACTATTATGACACTGTAATGACATGCATATGACACTGGCGTCAAGTAAAGTGTTACCTCTATTTCTAACCAGTGGATGTAATCCCAGACCCAACACCTTAGGTCATTTGTTCATTTAGTAAATTGCAATTTGGGTTTGGGTCACAGACGGGGTGACAGAGGGAATGGCCATCTTTATCTTATTTCTCTAATAACAATGGCACGTTAATATCACATGTCTGAAACAGCAGCCAGGCCGTCATGGCCCCAAACCACTACAGTAGTCAGAGACCACCCACTCAGACAACAGCACTAACACAGCAGCACAGCACAGAACTAAAAAAAAGAAACCCACCACAAGAACCCACGCTAATTCAAGAATGATCTGAAGAAGAACTCGTTGGCTACTGATGAACATGAACGGTTGCCCACGCGCGCCCACAGGAGAGAACACACATGTGGTGGTGCGCTCTCTCTCCGGCGGCGCACAGGCACGTGTCCACATGAGAAGGCAATACTGAGCAGAGGATGTGCAGGTCGGTTGGTTTCAGTCACAGCTGGTGAGGCTTCAGAGGCTGTAGAATACCTGGATGTCTGAGAGGAGTACCTGGATGGCAGCTTGTTTGTTTAACCGTCTGCGATTTGCAAAAAAGCAAAGAGGCTGCTGGTGATTCCGGAATGCTGCATTGGAGCAGAGCTATGGATGCTGGGAGGAAGAAACAAAAGTGTCTGTGGAGCTTCAAAAAGGAGTCCCAAAACAAAAGCTGCTTGGTAGAGTTAGGCATGGCAGGCCTCAGGTCCAACTCCTCTGACACAGAAGAGCTTTTATTCTTCTTTTCTTTTTTTTTTGGTTCACCGTTTGTCATAGCAGCATGAATGCATGATCTTTAAAAGGAAAAAAAAAACAACAACCGCAAACCTCTTCAAATCCATCTCGGTTTGAATACAGTACAACAACGCCTTGACTAGACCATGAGGACCAGCACCCCGCACTGTAATTGATTTAATCAAGCTAACAATACACATTGTGTGCTGTGTGTGTGTGGATGGTGCAAAATGGCACGGGAGAATATCAGGCACTTCCAAGGCACTGAGCTCCCTCAAAAGCACATAAATGCAAGGCGTTCCTTTCACAAAAGAAGTAATGACATATCCTCACTCACACATGTTCTAAGCATACTGTGTTTCTTTCCCTCTCTTGCTCAATGATGCATACACACACACACACACACACACACACACACACACACACACACACACACACACACACACACACACACACACACACACACACACACACACACACACACACACACACACAATCTCAGCTGACAATGCCCGTCAAAGATTCTTCGCTTTTTTTTTCTTTCTTTCTACAAAAGTGATGCAAAGCCTCCTGCTGCAGGCAGGCATGCCCTTAGTAACCTTAGCAACACATAGTCACATGTCATAGCAGCTGAACATCTCCAGAAGTAGCACATAAAAATCAAACAAACGTCAACTCATGGTATACAAGGCCAGCCGTATAAAGACCACACCACTTTCAGCCAGCGCAGCCCAATGGCTGTCACATGTCTGATGAGAAGTGGCACAGCTACATGAGGATTTAAGAGAATAAAATGATTTAACACAAAAGGGGACTTTCTTGTGACTGTAAATGATATGAAATGCACTACAAGACTAAATTGATAAAATTGTGCTAATGTAAAGAAAAATCAGGTACGCATACGTCATCATTATTAACAGAGCCATCAACCAAACGGTCAAAAAGCCATCTAGTGATGTGTAAAAAGAAATGGGCTGACTAACATTGAAACTAATGTCGTGTATGAACATTCCTGTATGCACCACACAGGACAGTGTTGAGAACTGTTCTTAAAGGGGTATGCCACTATTTTGGGGCTTAATACAGTTAAAATCGTTGGCCAGGGTTTATAAAGGTGGTAAAGTGTCTTATTTTTCATGTAAGCCGTTGTCTTGCTTTAAGACAAGTTAAAAGAGGGAGCATGTCGCTAAGCTAGTGAAAGTCAATGGATCCGTGTAGCATGCTACAATGCTACACGGATCCATTGACTTTCATTAGCTTAGCGACATATTCCCTCTTTTAACTTGTCTTAAAGCAAGACAACGCTTAACATGAAAAATAAGACACTTTACCACCTTTATAAACCCCAGCCAACGATTTTAACTGTATTAAGCCCCAAAATACTGGCATAACCCTTTAACTGTGACTCGAGAGGTTGTGAGGGTCATGAACTGGCATGATTATAACTAGCGTACACACAACGTACTGTAGCCTATGTTTCTCACGTTCTGACTCTTCCAATTGCTGGTGGTCGAAGGAGCTAGGTTATAAGCAACTGGATATAAGTAACCAGACTTATCCTCTTAATCTTAACCCATTAAGACCGTGGCGTTAATGGTAGGGCACTTGTCTACTATGCGACTGACCCGGGTTCAATTCCGGCCCGGGTCCTTTGCCGACCCTTCCCCGTCTCTCTCTCCCCACTCGCTTCCTGCCATTGCTTCACTGTCCTATCGAAATAAAGGCAAAAAAAATTGCATCTGTGCAACACAACTTCAACTTCAATATGTCAATATGCAGTTGTTTACATCTTAGCTCCCTTAGACTAACGCATACAGCTCGCCAGAACCTCTTTTGCTGTGTTATCTTTCACTGCTACTGACAACAGTGTCAATCAAGTTTGGAAGAATTTCTCAATCGTCAATAATTTCTATATCAGTACTGTTTGTTTTGGTCACTGACCAAACTGACAAGCTTGCAGCACTATGGCACTCAGGCATCTCTTTGTACAACCAAAACACACACACACACACACACACACACACACACACACACACACACACACACACACACACACACACACACACACACACACACACACACACACACACACACACACACACACACACACACACACACACACCTGCACTCAAAATGTATATAACACATAGGTCATTTTGGTGGAGAATCAAAATCATCCAAAAAGATCCAAAAAGAGTCAGATGGGCACAGTAGGAAAAAACCTCACCATGGTACAGTATGCAAACAATCAGTCAAGGTAAGAAAAACAAACAAACTAACAGCAGTAAGTGAAAAAAATCCAGAGGTATCAATGGATCTCTACAGCTGTATGTACAGACACACATACACACCACACCATGTAAACCCGGCCATATGTACATACGCATAAATACATCAGCATACAAAACCATGACACTCACCTTTTTTTTGGATGAATATCTACACGGATGGATACATATATACAAAACAGTGAGCATATATATTGCATATGTCACAGGGTGTGACCGTAGCGACACTGATAAAAAAAGGTCCTGCCTAGGAGTGCCACTTGAAAACAAAAAGAACGGTGTGTGTGGCTTGGGGGGGGGGGGGGGTGGGGGGGGGGGGGGGGGGGGGGGGGCAGGTGTGTGTGTGTGTGTGTGTGTGTGTGTGTGTGTGTGTGTGTGTCTGTGTATCGGTGTGTCTGTGTGTCTGTGTGTTTGTGCGTGCTTGTGTGTGTGTGTGTGTGCGTGCGTGTGCTCGTGTGACTGTGTATGTGAGTGTGAGTGTGAGGGTTGTGCCCGTGCACAGGGACTGCTGCTACCTGACGCAGTGACTGAGGAGGAGAGACACCAGATTGCCTTTCATATCCATCCTCCAGTGAGTCCCCTCCCTTCGCCTGAGGAATGGGTCCCGTCTTTGCACGTCGCTGGTTTAGCCCCGGGCTTCCAGAGATGAAAAGCAAAGGATGGGATGGAGAGCAAGGTGATGCACGTTCCCCGTCCTGCTCGTAGGGATGAAAGAAAACCACCCCCCTCTCTCGCTGCTGCTGAGGTGGAGGAAAAGGCCATTCAGGTTGGAGAATGATGTCAGCTCAGGGGAGAGAACAAGGTTGCCAGGGGAGATGGGGGGGGATTTGAGGGGAATTGAGGACACAGGCTCCTCCTCCCCGCTCCTCCAGTGTGTGTGTGTGTGTGTGTGTGTGTGTGTGTGTGTGTGTGTGTGTGTGGCCTGCAGTTCCCCTGTCCCCGTTACAGAGACCACAAAGCAGTGTCTACATGTACCACACCCCCTCGTCAGGGTGCGAAGGGGCGTCCCCTGCTTGACCCCCCCCCCCTTCTCCCTTTACGGCTGCGTCTCTTCAGCTAAGGCCAGCCATGCTGGCCGCTGGACCCTGATGAAAAAATAAATACAAAACCATCCTTTCTCTCTCATTCACTCACTCTCTCTCTCTCTCTCATTCACTCACTCTCTCTCTCTCTCTCTCTCTCTCTCTCTCTCTCTCTCTCATCACAGAAGGCTGAGATATTGCTCGGAGACAGAGATGGGAGAAGAGAGAGGAACGAGAATGAGAAAGAGAGAGACTGACGGTGAGGTGGTACTGGGGCCATGGGTAGCAGAAGGGCTGGGCTGGGCTGGGCTGGGGTTTGTGGGGCCGGGGGGAAGAGGAGGAGGAGAGGTGGTGTTGGGGTTGCTGTCGTCCGTCGTGTGCTGGATATGGAGGCTCCTGTCCTGCTCCTCACATCTTGATGCCTTCCTGTTGGCTGAGCTGCGAGAGGGACTTCTTGATGCGCAGGGCCGTGAGGCGAGCGGCCGCGTTGGCGTACCAGCACTCCCTCATGATCTTCGCCATCACCCGCAGCGCCTGGAAACGCAATGGAAACAAGAGCAGTCAGTAGAGTAGAGTAGAGTAGAGTAACTTTATTGATCCCCAGGGGGAAATTCAGCTATCCAGTAGCTTAAATAAATACACAAATACACAAATGCCCACATGGACATTTCAAGACACAAATAACACAGGAATAGTCAGGGAGGGGAAAATAAAATAAAATAGTAAAGATAAAAAATGTAAAAAAGGTAATTGTGCAAAAAGACATTGTGTGAGTTGGGATAGACCGATTCAGAAAACATACTCTGTCAGTTAAGGTAGACAATCTTAACATGACCTGGAACAAGTGTTGATGGATACATTTATAAAATATCTTTAAAAAAAAAGAAGAGATGGCAACCTGGTCCCCTGGCCAATGCTAAATGCATGTGGTGCTGTGAGTTTGGCGCCACACACAGGTGACCCAAAACACGGTGGTGGACACACAGAGAAGCAGAAAGACAGACAAAACAGACGGGGACAATCCTCCCTAATTACAAGAGTGTAATTATTCACATCAATCACTGATCAATCAATTCTTCCATCCAACCATCAATCAACAAAATAAAAAGAACAGCAGCACTCTCTCTCTTTCACATACACACACACACACACACACACACACACAGAGTGACATGAATTCATAATGCAAGCACCTTATCTGACCCTTGATGCTACTGAGATTCCCCCAACACTACCGAGACCTGAGCCAACCTGCACTGCGGCAGATGTGGACTGCGCAGCAACAGACAGACAGTACAATATGGTTGTAATGAGGAGACCCTTAGCGCTATCATACAGCCTCCAACAAGGGAAAGGGTCTTAGCCGTGAGATGTCCAACAATGGGGACGTGATTTGGCAATTCAAGCTAACAATACAACCGATAAGTAATTAGGGGCAGGACAATGTGCGGTAGACTGAGCTGTGTACATGGAATCTGTCGGCCAGGGCAAGAGAGGTGAGAATCATGACACACTGATGTTCTTAAAGGGACACTGTGTGAGATTTTTAGTTGTTTATTTCCAGAATTCATGCTGCCCATTCACTAACGTTACCTTTTTCATGAATACTTACCACCACCATCAAATTCTAAGTATTCATTATGACTGGAAAATTTTCACTTTTCATACATGACAAGGGGGATCTTCTCCATGCTTCGCCATTTTGATTTTCCTAAAATAGCCCTTTTTAGCTGCAAAAATGACTCTACTTGGACCATACTAGACAATAGTTGTTTATTACTAAGTAAACTTTCATGTTAAGATTACATTTGGCATTAGGTAGCCCAGTTTCAATGAGCAGCATAGTTGCAGTACCTTTTTTGACCATTTCTTGCACAGTGTACCTTTAAGCTAGATTTATGCTTCGCACGCATAGAATCTGCGTCCGTCCGTTTTCTGTCTATGCGAGTCCACGCCCCCCTCTCAGAGGCTCTGCGCCCGTCGTCGAGCGCCTCGAAAAAATTCTAACTATCCGTCGGACGGACGCGGAGTACGCAGACAAAAAGGCACTGGGTGCATCCCAATATGTGACCTTGTCTCCTCCACTTGTGCTTGTCTCCTCGTCCCGCCTCCTGGCCCCTCCTCCGTGGAGAAAACAATAAAGTTTCCCAGCTGTCAGCCTAGCCACAACAACTTTTGAGGGACTGTTTTTCATTCACCATCCCAATTGCAAATGAGAAAAAGACTTTACAATTGAGCTTTTGCAAGATATTGAAATATAATGCTGTTGTCAGTGATGTCATCATGACGAGAAGCAAGTGGAGGAGGCAAGTGGAGGAGGCAAGGTCGCATATTGGGATGCACCCCCTATGATTGGTCGTCTCGCTACTTCCTTGTTCTGTTCTTGTGGCAGCGCAATGCCAGTAGTTTGCGAGAGCAGAGCTGTATTCTGTTAAAAACTTTATTAATGCCTTGTTTGTAAATGTGTGTAAATAGACAAAGCTACACGCTAACAAACAATGGTAACAAACCATTAACAGTAACAAACAATGCATCAGTTGAACACTCGTGGCACAATGCCTGCGGTTTTACTACCGTTCCTCCACCGAATGTAAACACACATCGGCAGAATCAACTGTCTTTACATGCTTGCATTTTCTGCTCGTGAAAACAGACTGGGTATGTCAAATAATGATACCAGTGCATTGCCTTTGCAATTTGTGTGAAAATACCTAGCTAACCGGGATAGAAAGCAACATTGCTTAATAATGACCGCAGTGCTTACAATGTAGTGAAAGTAGCCTAATCGCGCAATTTCAAATGTGACTCGCGACGAGACCTCGGACCTCGCAGAACTCGCAGATGCATGAATACAATTTTGGTTCGTGGCCACTCCCACGCGAGTTTTGACGAGCGCAGTTGCAGAAGTCTAATCTGACCTTTAAAGGAGAACTCCTTCCAATTTCAACATGCAGTTATGTTGGTCATGCTACCCTTGACTTGTCATTACCCGACAATGAATGCAGCATTTTGTTTGCTCAGCTCTTTCCGAAATCCTGGTCATTATAATGGGGGTATAGGTTTGCGAACATTAAAACAAGGTCTTAGCATACTCAGCAGACACCTTAGAACAGCAATAACTTTTGTTATAAGATTTTAGAGTATGTTCAGATGCTTAAAAACATGTGAACAAATCCATGCGCCCATTAAAGTGGCTAGAGTCTTGGAAAGGGCTGAACAAAAAATGCCTAGTAGTAGGGTACTGACAACTGACAAGAGCAGCGTGCAATGCAACTGCATCTTGAAACTGGCAGGAGTTCTCCTTTAAGGTTGGACAATTAGCGTAGGAATTAACCTCTCTCCTGAATCTGATATGATAGCTCACATAAACCTGTCTGCAGGGAGAATAGGAAGAAAGCACATCTTCGAGGCCGCATGGCTTCTCTGCCGAGCCTTTCATTCAGGGCATCTCTGTCTAGACAGCCTCGGGCCACAACAACTATATTTTTATATCAAAAGCTAGCCTTGCAGGATGCAAACTCAAAGGTACAGGGAGGGAAATGTCGCAGTGGTTAGTGCACGTGCGTGTGTGTATTGTATGTGTGTTAGACTATTAACCCATTGACGCCTAAGGCACCTGCAAAAAAGGGTACTGAATGCCTGAGCCCATTTTAAGAAAAGCTGCCCTCAGCCTATAAAAACCTAAATATCTCAGCTTCTGAAGCACATAAAAATATGCCCTAAGTTGCATTTAAATGCTAAGACCCTCATATTTCATTATAATGTGTTCATTCATCTCAATCAAACTGAGATATTTAATAAAGTTGTCTCAAATCTCAGGAGCCTGAATGTTGCGTAATGCAGCTCCAGGCGCCAGGGCCAATGCTGCACAACGCAACATCAGGCACCAATGGGTTAAGGTGAAAAGTGAAATGATTGTTTCTAAATCATTTTGAACAATAGACAACTTTCTTATTGTGTGAATGAGACAAGCAGTACCTGTCCCAAAAAAGTTGTGAGCCAATGTTAGCTTTATGTAACATTTCAATTTTAGTAGAAAACCTTCTTTCCCTTTCCTTTCCACTGTAGAAGTTAATAGCTTTAAATCTCTTCCTCTCTATAGAATCTTACAGGCTATTATTTCTTGTGACTGTGACCCCTTGCTGGGCGGAAGCTTTTGTCATTAATGAAAAAAAGTGTAACAGTGTGTGTGTGTGTATGTGTGTGTGTGTGTATGTGTGTATGTGTGTGTGTGTGTATGTGTGTATGTGTGTGTGTGTGTGTGTGTGTGTATGTGTACTACGCGCCCTTTTGGGATGTGAGCCGCTGTGTCAAATTCCTCCCCTGCCTGCTCCCCACGGGGATGCGAGAGTGCAGCGGAGGAGTCCAAGCAACTCCTCTTTAATATTCGGCAGCCCACACATCAATAGTGTCTTTTACTTACCGCCTTCTGCCTAGCAGCCTGCGCCGGCACAAGAGACGCTATTAGATTAGCCCGGCTTTTATGACTGCAAATTGGTTGTGATCTAATTGTCTGCTTCCCAGCAATAAAAAGCACATTGATACAGATGCAGTGACGAGCTGCTCTCCTGCTAAGTGTGATGAAGCAGTGGGCTGATTTGGAGTGAATGAGGCAGAGAGAGAGAGAGAGAGAGAGAGAGAGAGAGAGAGAGAGAGAGAGAGAGAGAGAGAGAGAGAGAGAGAGTGAAAGAGAGAGTAAATAGAGAGAAAGAGAGTATATATATATATATATATAGAGAGAGAGAGAGAGAGTAAATAGAGAGAGAGAGAGAGAGAGAGAGAGAGAGAGAGAGAGAGAGAGAGAGAGAGAGAGAGAGAAAGAGAGAGAGAGTGAAAGAGAGAGTAAATAGAGAGAAAGAGAGTATATATATATATATATATATATAGAGAGAGAGAGAGAGAGAGTAGAGAGAGAGAGAGAGAGAGAGAGAGAGAGAGAGAGAGAGAGAGAGAGAGAGAGAGAGAGAGAGAGAGAGAGAGAGAGTAAAGAGAGAGGGAGAGAGAGAGGGAGAGAGGTAAAGGAGAGACAGGCTATTATTGCTATTCCGCAGATATTGATGTGGTTGCTTTTTGTGGTCTCCAATCCCTTTGTACCTTTGTGTGTGTGTGTGTGTGTGTGTGTGTGTGTGTGTGTGTGTGCATGCGCGCGTGTGTGTGTGTGTGTGTGTGCGTGCGCGCGCGTGCGTGTGTGTGTGTGTGTGTTTGGACAGGGGTACTGGGATGGTGGGGCTTATCGAATCAGATTATGGTACTTTGCTCTGAAGCATTGCGAAAGCTGTGATCAAGGCTGGCAGCAAAAGCCTGAATATAACTAAACAGCGATGCGAATGCAGGTATTTTCACAAGCAGGGTTTGCTTTTTTAAAAGGCAATAGCAGGTCTTGTTTTCCTTTCATGCATATTCATTTGATTTAATGATGACTAAAAGCAAGCGAGCAAAAATCCAAAAAGCTGTGTGACAATCAGTATGAAGTCAAATATTTGTCATTATGTTAAGCACCGATTAAAAAGATTGCATCATCATATGGCATTTTAATTCATGCTTTGTAATTTGGTTCTAATAAATTGGTTTTCATTGTAATTAGCGTCAGTGGTGAGGTTTTGATAGAAGCACATCTGGACAGGCCCTGCCGTGGCCAACCGGTAGGGCACTCGCCTGCCATGCGGCTGACCCGGGTACGATTCCCAGCCCGGGTCCTTTGCCGACCCCTCCCCGTCTCTCTCCCAATTCACTTCCTGTCCACCTCTCACACTGTCCTATCAAATAATTAAGTCGAAAAAGACCGAAAGAACCACATTTGGAGCACATCTCTTTTCACCATGGGTACATATAGCCATCATTTCAATACATACATTCAGAGCATTTAGCAAACCTAGAAAAATCTCCTTTAAAAAAAAGACATGATGTTTAAGTTATCTGAAACACAAGATCTATCTGTGAACCCTGTCTCCCCCAACCTACACTATATAAAGCAGGGCTAATGGGGTGAGAAGAAGGCTGATTTAACCAGATTTCTGAAACTGAAAAGCCTTTTTGTATGCCTACCTCACAGCTCTGCCACCGGTTGGGGATGTTGGCCCGTAGCTTCTGATCGCACACCACCCTCTTCATCTCCTCCACTGAGGGGTCCGACTGCACCAGGTCGTAGTAGGGCAGCTGGTAGTCTTCATGAATACCTGTTAACGCAACGCACCCACATATTCATTACACAGGCGGACCAGGAAACTTTGTGCTCCGATTAAAAATAGGACATTGACGCTACGGTTTACAATATTTCCTTACTACAATATTCCCTTCAAGATAGGACTGTATCTGATGCTGAGTTACACATATTTCAACTTTTATATTTTACTAAAACTCGTCTTTTTTAAAAATTGACAGTATTTGTCATGAGGGGGGCACACTGAGCTTTGTAAACTTACAGTATATTAGAGGATTATTTTATTTTCATCTCTGCCTTTGTCTGTAATGGATAGGTGGTCTGCACTGCAGACTCTGCCAGAAAGGCCACCACCTGTGGCCCTAGCCAGGCTGTGCCCCCCTAGTGACGCAACACTTTCAGCGTTGCAACTAGTCAGGTCAAGAGCAATGCAAGTACTTTCTGAGTTCCAGAAAATACGGGAACTCCTCTCACTTTGTAGGTAAGCAAACAACAATAAGCAAAACAAGGGAGGTGGGTAAACCATGCCGTTTGGGAAATGTTAATTATTATGCTCTTGGTCAGACTAAATCTCGAAGAGATTTGAACGACGATGATAATCAGGCAAGCGTGGCCCTGCGTACCTCCTATGGAACATCTCCTTGCAATCTCCCAGAACACCAGGCCGATGGCGTAGATGTCCGCCCGCTTGAAAGACTCAAAGTGTTTCATGTTGATAGTGTCGTCCAGCACCTCTGGGGCCATGTACCTGTGAAGGTGAAAAACGCCAGTGGTTGAAGAGAGGATTGTGCACATCCCAGGAAAAGGTGCAGGACGAAGGCCAACTGTAGTTTTCAAAGTGAGAAGTCCGCATATTTAAAATCTTTTTTGTTGTATTGTATTATCTCATGGCAGGATTACGTTTCGACCTCAACAGGAGAATCTGAAGAAGACTGTTGAGGTCGAAACGTAATCTTGCCATGAGATAATACAATACAACAAAAAGGATTTTAAGTGTGCAGACAACTCACTTTGAAAAATACATGGAGAAAAACACAAACAATCAGCGTTCAGCGGTTTCACAGTCTATAATCTTTGCTACAATCCATTCATTGTATCATTACAATCCAAGGAAGACCGGGTTAAGGTTAAGATTTAGATTAAGACTGAAACGTCTGATGGACAATAAACTTGGAATAGTGCCTAGGACTGGTGTCCTTCTTTAAAAAAAAAAAAAATATATATATATACAGTGCCCTCCATAATTATTGGCACCCCTGGTTGAGATGTGTTAAAAGCCTTGAAATAAATTCAGTGTTTATTGCAGAAGAATACTGTCACACTGAAAATTGTAGGAAAATGTAGCCTTCAACTCAAATGAATTGTAAGAAAATAAAAAAATCCCTGACTAAAAAATAATTATTTTTCATTAAATCACCTGTTCCACAATTATTGGCACCCTTAACAATTCCCAGGAAATAAATATAATTGAAGCATTTCTGTCATTTCTACAGTAGTTTACAAAGTTTACCAGAGTATGTAGGAACATTTAATTAGTAATTCATCACTTCCTGTTTCCCTGGGGTATAAATATGACGTGACACCGAGGCCATTTCTCTTATCCACTCTTAAACATGGGAAAGACAAAGGAACACAGCATACAAGTGAGGCAGATGTGCGTCGACCTTCACAGGTCAGGCAGAGGCTACAAGAAGATTGCCACTCAACTGCAGCTGCCCATATCCACTGTGAGAGGAATGATTAAGAAGTTCAAAACAACTGGAACAGTGGTAAACAAGCCTGGACGAGGACCCAAGTTTATTTTGCCACCACGCACAGTGAGGAGGATGGCAAGAGAAATCAAAAGATCTCCAAAGCTCACTGTTACAGAAATTACAACAAATGGTAGCAGCATCCTGGGGTCACAAAGTCTCAAATCAACCATCAGGCGCTGTCTACACGCCAACAAGCTGTTTGGGAGGCATGCACGGAGAAAACCTTTCCTCACTCACAATCATAAACGCCAAGCGTCTGGAGTTGGCCAAGCGGTATTGGGGCTTCAACTGGGACCGTGTGCTTTGGTCAGATGAGACCAAGATTGAGCTTTTGGCAACAAACACTCTTAGTGGTCTGGCGTACCACGAAAGATGCGCATGCTGACAAAGCACCTCATACCCACTGTGGAAGTATGGGGGTGGGTCAGTGATGCTGTGGGGCTGTTTCGCTTCCAAAGGCCCTGGGAACCTTGTTAGGGTGCATCATGAATGCTTTTGAAATACCAGGACATTTTAAATCAAAATCTGTTGCCCCCTGCCCGAAAGCTGAAGCTGGGTCGTCAATGGTCTTTCAGCAAGACAATGACCCTAAACATATGGCCACAAATTTCACAGACACAAAATCAAGGGTCACCAGACACAAAATCAAGCTCCTCCATGGCCATCTCAGTCCCCTGCCCTCAACCCCATTGAGAACCTGTGGGGTGAGCTGCAGACGAGAGTACAGAGGAGAGGACCCAGGTCTCTGGATGATTTAGAGAGATTCTGCAAGAGAATGGCTGAAGATCCCTCCTCTTTCTGTCTTTCCCATCTTGTGAAACATTATAGGAGAAGATTAGGTGCTGTTTTGTTGGCAAAAGGGGGTTGTACAAAATATTAACAGGGTGCTAATACAGGGGTGCTAATAATTGTGCCACATAACATTGGGATTTTTTGCCAAATAAATATTGTTATTGGCACTTTTTTCCCCACTGAATAAATGCACTTGTATTGAAGGTTGGATTTTTCTCTTTTTTTCCATTAAGGTCCCATATTATTTAGAAAAAAAATAAAATAATTGGAAGCTAAAAAACACATCTCAACCAGGGGTGCCAATAATTGTGGAGGGCACTGTATATATACCGGTATATATTCCCATCCTGCCAGCTGAGTTAGATTAGGCTAAAGAGAAAAAGAGAAAAATGACTTGCTGTAGAAAAATCTGTCGTGCAGTGAAAGCTTCATGAAATACCTGCTGGGCTACAATGCCCTTGGTCATGACATGAAATGTACAGTGTTGTGTACAGAGAGAGAGAAAGAGAGAGAGAGAGAGAGAGAGAGAGAGAGAGAGAGAGAGAGAGAGAGAGAGAGAGAGAGAGAGAGTGTGTATGTGTGTGTGTGTGTGTGTGTGTGTGTGTGTGTGTGTGTGTGTGTGTGTGTGTGTGTGTGTGTTTGTGTGTGTGTGTGTGTGTGTGTGTAGATGTACATGTGATTTCCAAGAGCCGGAGGTGTTACTGGGCAAGGAGAGAAGTGCAACAGGCACGGTGCTGCTCGGGCAACCAAGTGGCAGGCAGACACTGAAGACTCACATTGACTTGGCACAAGGAGGG
>NC_085872.1:25519501-25532001 GCF_034702125.1 Engraulis encrasicolus
TTAGGGACAATTTATGACCTCAAGTTTTGGCAAAAAGGACGCGCTCAACTTCTTGGAAAAACGAAGGTCTTTGGGTGAGCGATAAAATGTATCACGCACTGATGAAGGCCTCATAGCCGAAATGCGTTTGCTTTTTGGACATGGTGGTAATATAAATAAATAATGACACGCAGTTTGTGAGTGCGGATTTTTCTTCCTTAAGTAGATATGACTGCAGCCTAGAGGCCCCCACCTGCCAAGGGGCCACTGATTGCCCAACAGTGAAAATGGCAGAATTGTGACAAGATGCAATATTGAAAACTCATGTGTTACGTTGAGCACAGTTGGTAGACATTTTTTCGTAAATTTTGCCTTCCAGGGGCCCCCAGAAACCTGTAGCCTAGGGGCCCCATGCCATCTTAATCCGGCCCTGCGAGCGAGAGCTGAGGTAGCTAGCACACGTGAGAATGGATTAGCCCCAGCTACAAGATATGCCATGCAGGGAGGGAGGCCCCACAGCGCCGGGCAAGAATTTATTCAGGTTTTACGTCCTTGTGTAAACATTTGAGGCACCGCCGCCACCGAGTGTCACCTAATCCGACGGCAACACATGTATAATGCAGAGGATGAGCAATGATTTATAACCCCTGTAAAATATGTCTTTCGTCGTGAGCCTTGTGACTTATGTGTGAATAATGAAGTTACTCGGCATCAATTATTAACCGTTTCACCACCACCACCACCACCTCCGACACCGCCAGAGATGCTTCAGAGAGAAAGAAAGAAAAAGTTTTTCTTTCCGTGAAATAATTCTGTGAAAGAAAAAAAAAAAACTGGCATGGTGATGAGCTGCAGCTGTGTTTGACTTGTTGCGACTTACAATCCCAAGGTGTGTATAATCAGATGGGTGATAATGCATTTCGTCTTGTATAATGCATTACTGACTCACAGTCAAATTTCCCCTCGCACGATTTTTCCAAAACAAATCACCTGAGACGAAGCGACCGGGGCATATGCGCCGGCACCTCACACACAAGCTGGCATTGGACACAGGAGCAAGAAGGCCTGGGACGGCGACGAGGCCTGCTGTAGCAGTGCATTAAAAACCATGTGTCAGGGCCCAGCTGTGGCTCTAACGGCTGGGCACTGGACTGCTACGCGGGCGACTCGGGTTCGATTCCCGGCCCGGGTCATTTCTCGATCCTTCTCCCCACCCCGTCTTTCTCTCCCACTTCGCTTCCTGTCTCTCCTCCACTGTACTATCTGAAAAATAATAAAAAATCCCCCCCGTCCAAAAAAACAAAACAAAACAAAAACAAACGATGTGTGAGTCTGGCTTACCTCTTGGTGCCCACTCTGTGGTTGGGTGCGATGTCGATGGTGTCCGTGGCCGAGTCGTGACGAACGGCCAGGCCCAGATCGGCGATGCAGCACGTGCCATTCTTCTTCACCAGGATGTTCTTGGACTTGAGGTCACGGTGTGCAATGGCAGGCTTGCCTGTGTGAGGGGGGACAGCAGAGGCGACACACAAGGACATCGTTTGGTGTCAGTAGAGGACAGACTTTGCGTGTGAGTGCAAGTGTGTGTGTGTGAGTGTGTGTGTGAGTGTGTGTGTGTGTGTGTGTGTGTGTGTGTGTGTGCGCGCGCCTGCCTGAACTGCACAAACACTTAATGTAAAGTAGATGCGGGTCCATAATGCATACAAATGTTATTTTTTTAGGGCTCTGGAGAACAAAGCACTTCAGGGTATAGAGTACTGTGTGATGATTTATGCCATTTATAACTAAAACTGACTGGAGTCTTTCTTTGCCTCCCACCCATACGCACGCACGCATGTACGCACACACACACACACACGTACACACACACCCGCGCACACACACACACACACATTTTAGAACTTTTATTTGGATCTCATCAGTAGGGCAGCTTTACAGATCCAAATAGTGCTGGAAGTGAATTTCATAGCAGTCGGTATAGAAAGGACTGATCAGAATCATAAAGTCCTACGCGTTACATTACACTGGTATAAAATAATAGGCCAAAGTCAGAATGGGGAGAAGTGCTGATGGATGAGTTCCCTCCCCCTTTCTCTCTTCCTCATTTAAATACACACACACACACACACACACCCCCACCCACGCGTGCACACACACACGCGCGCGCACACACACGCACACGCACACACACACACACACACAGTGTCCTGAGGCCATCATAGATAAGCTGTAGATGTAGATGTGGGGGGAATGCCTACCCTGTGTGCCCACTATCTCCATGTGGAGATGAGCCAGGCCGCTGGCCGTGGAGAGGGACAGCTTGATCATGCCCTCCACTGTGACTGTGTATCGGTTCAGGTAGTCGAAAAGTGATCCGTGCTCATGGTAATCCGACACTAGCCACAGCTGGGTCCAAGTGCCATTATCTGTGGAAAGAGAACACCCGCACACACACGTACACACACGTACACACACGTACACACACGTACACACACACACACACACACACACACACACACACGTACACACACGTACACACACACACACACACAGACACACAAACACACACACGTACACACACACGGACACACACACACGCAAAGACGCAGGTGGAGGAGAGTCAGAGAGAAAGTGAGAATCACGCCAGAGCACTACCACGACCAGGCATATGGCTGCCTTATCGAAACCTTTCATTCCAACATAGTAAATAATTTAAATTGTACCAGATCTATCCATTGAGGTGCTTGCCCCTACAAATGGGCCTTATCGATAAAAGCTGAATGTCACAAAGCACAATGCTTTATTTGTAACGTCAACAGGATGACATGATATTTTCAAAACGAATCCAAGCTAATCTGCATTTGTTGTGAATGTGTTCAGAATCAACATTCATACAGCAGTTGCAAATATATAATAAGAAATGTCTCTTGATATTATGGAGTAAGCTTCACAGTGAAGTACCAATGTTCTGCTCAACATTCATACAGCAGTTGCAAATATATAATAAGAAATGTCTCTTTATATTATGGAGTAAGCTTCACAGTGAAGTACTAATTCCTCTCGAGTCAATGTTTACCGCATTAGATGATTGTCATGGTGAAACCTCAGCTTCGCTCTCACCTTTGTTGTCGGCAGCGATGAATCCCAGGATGTTCTCGTGGCGCAGCATGACGGTCTGGTAGATCTCGGCCTCGCGGAACCAGGAGCGCTCCTCGCGCGACGAGAAGATCTTGACGGCCACCTCCTCACCGCGCCACCTGCCCCGCCACACCTCGCCGAAGCGGCCCTTCCCTATACTCTCCTGAAGGATGATGGTTCTTGCGATAGTCCTCTGCACCAGCAGTGGCAGTCCTGTGTCGACCCACAAGAGAGCAGGAGTGAGGAGAGATCTTCTGGGGCGCATTTCTCGAAATCATAGTTGTTAACTACGTTAGCTACTTTTGTTGTTTGCAATGCAATTACCCATTGGCAACTACCCAAGTTGCTAACTGGCTCACAAATACACTTTCGAGAAAAACAGATGATCTTTACAGAGATACCCGCTTTCAAAACGAACATTCGGTGATTTGAGTCTTAACTTTCTGTGCTTACCAGCTGTGTCATTATGACTCACTAATCCTAGGCGTTTCAAATAAAATAAGAACCGGGTAAGTAGACTGCACAGACAACAGACTGCAGCTTCAAAGGTTTTTTTTTTACAGGTGAGGTGCATTGTGGGGCACCCCATCTGGCTTTGCAGCAATAGTGATGTTAGTGACAATAGTGAAGTTTTCATCTCCCTGCACACACATGCACCCACGCACCCACGCACACCCACGCACACCCACACACACACACACACGCACACACACACACACACACACACACACACACACACACACACACACACACACACACACACACCATCTCCCTGCCGACCGTGCTGTCCGTACCTGAGCCGGAGCCTGAGGTGGTCATGTCGTAGATGAGGTCCTTGAGCGTGGTGCCGTCGGCCAGGAAGGGGTGCTCCATGGTGGGGTCCTCCTCGCTGGGCACGCGGTGGTGGATGACGGAGCGGCTGTGGCAGATGTAGAAGACCAGCACCAGCACAAAGCACAGCACGCACACCGGCCCCGCAATCACCGCCGCCAGGGCCACGGGGCCCAGCGCTGGCCTATGGGGTGTGGCCTCTGATAGAGAGAGCGAGAGAGAGAGAGAGAGAGAGAGAGAGAGAGAGAGAGAGAGAGAGAGAGAGAGGATGAAGGACATTGAGAATGGTTCGGGGGGTTGGGGGGAAACAGAATAACAGAGGGGAGAGAGAGAGAGAGAGAGGAGACGAGAGAAGGAGAAAGGAGAAGAGTTTTAACCAAACAGTCCCGACAAGGTCAAAGACTGGGCAGTGTTGAAAGGCTGACTGCTTGTTTGTGTTGTGAAACAACAGGTGCTAAGACAAGGTCGCTTCACCAAAACTGGTTGAATTAGGTGAAGCAACAGCAGCGCTTTGGAAACTGTGGCCTTGGCTGCAACACCTATAAAACCTCAGTCACTTCCTTCCCAACATCACACTTCCTCTTCATCTGCTGAGACCAAAGGAAATGGTAGAATACACCAATTGCAGATAAAATTATAGCCATAATCAATAACCAAATTAAAAATGTATGTTTACTTCGTATAAACGATCCCTTCATTTTGAGCAAAAAAAAAGAAAACATTCTTGAAACTGCAGTGAAATTCTTTGATATATTAGTAAAAATGACTTAAACAGGTTGGGTCAGATTTAGAGGTGGTCCTCATATCTTTGAGATGGTGCTTCATTTGTTAAATACTCAGTTTGAAGAGTGACCTTCTTTGTTTCACTTTTTGTATTTACCCTGGAACAGATCATGTTTGACTTTGATCCAGTAGGAAGTCCGGACTTAACTAATTTCCTAGAACTTAGCTCAGTGGAAAAGGCAAGGTAAGTTAATGAATCCAGGACTGTGTCTATTTGAAGACATGACATATCCTATATTGGAGGCATACAATCAATAATGATGTGCCCATAATCTAAGTATGTCAGTGTTTCTCAACCTTTTTTCAAGGCAAGGCACCCTTTCAATTCATGAAAAATTTCAAGGCACCCCAAACCAACAAGCCGTAACATGGCATCGCATCCGATACCACACAAGCTTAGAAAAGTAACACATTTGAAGACGTCACACGACCTACGTTCGAAGTTGCAACTGACTGGGGCGACCTATATTTACTTTATTGTGCGTAAATGGCAGGTGAAAGATTCCATTGACTAGCATTAATTTATGAGTTTAGACAAGGCACCCCAGGGTGCCCCAGCACCCCTGTTGAGAAACACTGCAGTATGTAATACCTACATATGATAACCTCCAATAACAAAAAGATAAGGTGGAGCTAAAACACGGCCCTAGCTTTACTTCACACTGAGAAGGCCATGGCTGCGGCACACACTGCAGTTCATTATGCTCACTGAATCATCTCGAAATTAACCTAACCTCATCCAGCTAATGGCACTTCCCAAAAAAACACTCCCTTCATTGAAGCTCGTTGTAACTGATGATAAGCAAAAGAACTTCTGTTGCTACTCCCTACCTCTGAGAGTTTCAATTTCACAGCCTAATAAACATAATTTTTTATTAACCTTGATTCATTGAAAGCACCCTCACGATTTAGTTGCCTGATTCAAGGTGTTAAAGGGTTTCACATAAGCGATTTTTTAATCTGAACTTCAACGAAAAGATGGTGCATAAGTAGGCCTACACAGGGCCCCCCTTTCATGGGTAAAAGCAGGCACAGCACTGGAAAATCATCTGTACTACTCCAAAAAGAGAAAATGCACTCCCACACAGCGCTTACACAGAGTGAACTTCAATTTTAAGTCAAATTAAATTCTATTTAAAGTTGTTTACACAGGTTCAAGGCCTGAAAACTTGAGGGGGAAAAATCTGGAGGTGATGGTGGCAAGGAGGGAAAACAGAGAAGTAAACCTTGAGAAAAAAAACCCAGTGCACCTTGTGAGTGAGGTGCCACTGAGTCAGAGGATGAATCCCATTTCACCCCTTAGCCCTTCGCCTTTCCCCTTCCCCTCCGTTTTGTGCATTCACGTGTAGGG
Organism: Engraulis encrasicolus; assembly: GCF_034702125.1. Lineage (NCBI taxonomy): Eukaryota > Metazoa > Chordata > Actinopteri > Clupeiformes > Engraulidae > Engraulis > Engraulis encrasicolus. The sequence goes on from NC_085872.1 coordinate 25,525,584, forward strand.
AAAGTGCTGTCCCAATTCACCTTGGGCGGAATTCTCCCACCCGCTTAAGTGAAAAAAAAAAGCGCAACAGCGCCTCCGGGGTTACTCAAGTCTGTGATTAAGCGGGGTTTACGTGCGATTTTACCAGTTGCGCACTTTGGGTGGGGTCAGGCCAAAATCAGGGAGTTTCGCATGTAAATGAATCCTAAGCGTATTCTCCCGTGCACTTAAGCGCGTTTTCCTTTACGCACATCAAAGGGCTATTAGTAAGGTCAAGCGCCACTATGAGGTAAAATGTAATATTGCATTTGATGCTCGCTTGGCTCGCATTTTGAACATGTTACACGGTATGCTTTGTTGATGTTCCTTACCGTCAGCGTGAGTGCAAATCGAAATTCATTCACAGTTCCACATAAACATTCTACATTAATTGTGACAAAATATGACCAGCTGCCCAGAGCATGTTCTCATATCGGTGAACTTACAAACAAAAGCAGGTAATTAATTAATCAGTATGAGGATCATCATGTTGTCTCCACGGACGGTAACCAAAACCAAAAACACCTTGTCGCACCATGCACAAGTAGGCTAAGTTGACAAGGCACGTCAGACTAAAGACCGCTGTTCCAGTCGTCCTAACAGCCACCCAAAGTATGCCTATTCAAAAACAACCTTCGCCATTTTTACTATGTTGTAGCCACGACGTTAAGTAAAGGGTTTTTATTGCAACTCCTCCACTTTTGTGATTTATTGGAACTCGTGCATATGTGCATGTAACTTATTAAACTTTCTGAACTGATGCCCGACATACAAAACCACCACCTACTGAGGTAGGCTACAAGTTGTCCTATCTGTTTTTGTAAGGCAGAAAATATTTCCTGAATGCCATTACAGCTAAACGTAAAAAGGTAGGCCTACATATCAGAGCATATCTTTGGCATTTCGATTCTGGTCTCTATGACACCCCATCAGCTGCGTGTTTAAGTCCTGGCTTGGCATTGCATGCCCATGTCCAATTAATTCCCATGTCAGCGAAAAAATATACAGTTTCCGTTTTTTCATGACGATCGATTTCCTTGTTCATTCTTCAGCATGCATGTAGCCTAAGTGAGTGTAATATGCTGACGGACAGCTGAGATCCACATATTTCCAATTATTTTAATGTCACGTTGCTGTATAGAGAAGCGGAGAAACACTTTTAAAAGTCAGCAAATAGGCCTACTATGTGTTTGTTTAACTGTGGGAATGATCAGCATTTTAAATCACTTTTTGATTTCCGGAATTGTCCAGGCAACACGCCAAACTCCATTTTTAACAAAACTTTTAATCATGTTTAATATTTCGATCAACCTGTTGCGCACCAAAACGCTCAGCTGAGTTCCCGCCAAAGGGACACATCGCGTTTCCATCTCATTATCTCACCTCCAATACTTGCCTTGTGCTTGTGAAAAGGAGCGGAGGTTAGATTTTGAAACGCTTTTGCAAGAGGACTTTTGGCACGTGGTTTTAAATTCAAAGTTAAAGTTCAGTGTTGGATCTCAATGGACTGCCGAGGTTTTCACATGGTTGATCTGAAAATCCATGCTCCATAGTTTCTTTGTAGCCACAACTGATGAACTTGGCGGAGACTCATCCCCCCATTTAGCATACAGTGAGTCCAATATGTATTTGATCCCTTGGTGATTTTGTTGGTTTGCCTACTAACAAAGACATGATCAGTCAATAAATGTTATGATAATATGTATTCTAATATGGATAGACAGAATATCAAAAAGAAAATCCAGAAATTAACTGAAGAGAATGTAGATTAATTTATTTCCATTTCATCGAGCAAAATAAGTATTTGATCCCCTGCCAACTGATTACAGTTCCGGGCCCACACAGACCAGATGGGCACTTCCGATCAACTTGTCATCTGAATTAAAGACACCTGTACATACTAACATGCATAAAAGACACATTGAATCAGCAGAATCAGTCCATAGTATGAGTGAATCAGTCACACTCCAACCTCACCAGCATGGGAAAGGCCAAAGAGTGGTCAAATGATATCAGGGACACGATTTTAGACCTGAACAAAAATTAAATGGGCTGCAAAGCCACAAGAAAGAGACTGAGTATTAATGACCCAGCTGTTGATGCATTTCTTTCAAAATGTGAGGAATACAAAAATGACTATCCCATCAGCCTGTCTGGGGTTCTATACAAGATTTGACCTTTTGTAGGGATTTGATAATCATGAGAACAGAAAGAAATCACCCTAGAGCTGTACGGGATGAACTAGGCAATGATATCAAAGCTACTGGGACCAAAATCACTGAGAAAACTACTGGTAGCACTTAATGCCACAGATGTTTAAAATCCTGTAGTGCACACATGGTACCTCTACTTCAGAAGGAACCTGTGCAGTCCCACTTGAGGTTTGCCAACGGACATCAGACTGGTTTAGGATATGATAAGGAGGTGCTGTAGTCAGATGAAACCAAAATCAAGCTGTTTTTGCATAATCACAATTCAATGTGTTTTGAGAAAGAGTACTGCTGTCTATGATCCCAAGAACACCCTCCTCACCATCATGCATGAAAATGGTATCATTATGGTTTGAGGGTGTTTGTCTGGCCAAGGCATAGGACAACTTCACATTGTCAACAAATGGATGGAGGGAGACATGTAATGTGCAATCCTGAGTGCAAACGTCCTTCCCTCCACCACTACACTGACGGGTGGGCCATTTTTGGATCTCCCAACATGACAATAATACACAACATACAGTCAAAGCAACGAAGGAGTGGCTCAATAAGAAGCATATTAAAGTCGAGAAGTGGCCTAGACAGTCTCCAAATATTAAACCCTGTAGTAATTCTATGGAGAGAACTGAACCTCCCATTTACCAAGCTACAGCCACAAACTATTAATGTTTTAGAGATAATGTGCAAAGAAAAATGGGCAAGAATATTTTCTACTATATGCACGAGGCATCTGACCTCAGTGCTAGGCAACTAGGCCTTTGCCACAAAGCACTTTATCTTCTTTAGCTAGAGGGGTCAAATACTTATTTGCCTAAATTAAATACAAATAAATTAAAATATATTATTTTAAGTTATTCTCTGGAATTTCTTTTTGATATTCTGTCTCTCCATGTTTGAATACATATTATCATAAATTTATAGACTGATCATGTCTTTATTAGTGGGCAAACCGGCAAAATCAGCAAGGGATCAAATACATATTGGACTCACTGTATATCACGCCTATGTTGGGCTACGCGCTGTTTTTCTGAGTTAAGCGCGAGGGGTGTGGCGACGTTCTAGAGGGGAGAATATGCGCAAGATAAGACCACGTAAAATATGCGTGCGTAAAACAGACTTAAGTGGAGACGGGAGAATTCCGCCCCTTAAGATAGAGGGAAGTGGTAAGGGGAAGGGCGTTCTACCCCTTCAAACGGAGATTTTCCAGAGGCAAATCTTCAAATGGAGGGGTAAGACCGGTTTCCCTGAATGCGTTGCGAGTGCATTTAAAAAGAGGCTGCACCCACAAAGCACAGAAATGCAAGTATTTTTCACTGTCAATTACGGTTGTACAGTTAAAAGACTATGAAACACACATGAAGAAAATGTACTATTAACTATTAACTATGCTATTAACGTTCACCTAATGCATGAAGGTTGTGAAGGAATTGCATGGGCCTTGCAACACGGTTGCCCTCTTTTAAATTGTTGCGCGAGTAATTACAAGCAATATCGTTGGTTTAACCATAGAGAAGCTGGCATGCTATGGGGTGTAATACTGTTGATTATTGAAGGGCTGTCTCAATTTGTAGGTTTCAAGCCCTACGCCTTACCGCTCCATTTGAAGGGACGAGGGGCAAGGGGAAGGCAAAGGGCTAGGAGTAGAAACTAGAAATGGGATTCGGCCAGGGTGTTTATACAGTACATGTGAGGGTGGGGTGGATTTTTTTGGCAAGTAAAAGGAGGCAAGAAGGAGAGTCTTTTGGACAGCAGAGAGGGAGATACTGGGTCTCATATCACTGTTGAGAAAAAGGAGCGCATTGCAGTTTTAAAGCAAAAAAACACAAAATAAAACTATGGTTGTGTAGTTGTAATATGAGAGCAACAGAGCTGACCTACTGGCAAGGATATCGATGGCGCACAACCACAAAAACAATAGAGTAGAGTCAGAGAGAGTAGAGAGAGAGAGAGATTCCATTGGCCCATTGTTTCTGGGTTCTACAATTGCAAGGGGGAGGGGAGGGGAATCCTCCTTTAGGCAGACCTAAGGACTGTTCTATTCAATGCTAGGATTATTATGACACGCCCCTTTACGCAGACCGGAACCTGGTCATGTTAGGTGCCCATAGCAACCTATTACATTGGCATATCTCTATATACTTAAAGAATCTCTGGTAGAGTGGAGTAGCCATTTTTTTCCTCATACACTCACTCACCTGGGATATCCACAAAGCGCTGGGGATCTTTATTGCACATGTCTTCGCCGCAACAGTAAGGGAAGGCGTTGTTGCTGCCCTCCTTGGTGGACGGGGCACACAGGAAGGGCCTGTCCCTCGGGATGAGCTCCGAGTCCCGCAGGCACTGGCTGCCAGTGGCCACGAGGCGCCCGCTACTACGGCTGACGGAGGCGAAGCACAGGCCGTCCGTGTGGCACGTGCTGTTCACACATCGCTGGCAATAACACTGTAGGCCTGCGGAGAAGGGCGGAGAGATACAGGGAAAAAATGGAGTGAGTGAGTGAGTAATTGTGTGAGTGAGTGAGGGGGAGAGAGAGAGAGAGAGAGAGAGAGAGAGAGAGAGAGCGAGACATGGAGACAGAGACAGAAAATGGAGTGAGTGAGTAACTGTGTGAGAGAGAGAGAGAGAGAGAGAGAGAGAGAGAGAGAGAGAGAGAGAGAGAGAGAGAGAGAGAGAGAGAGAGAGAGAGAGAGAGAGAGAGAGAGAGAGAGGGAGCGAGACATGGAGAGACAGAGTGGAAGAGAGAGAGAAAATGAGAGGGGTGGGGAGGGGGGTGTAAGTGGTCAGATGAAGTGGCTACTGGTGAGGAATTTCATGCGGGGAAAAGATTATAGTTTTCACACTTCATAACCTGACATCAACGTCTAAACGCTGTCAGACTGAGCTGAACTGAGCCGGCACTGAGAAAATGGATAAAAAAGTGTACCAAGCGCAGATAGAGAGATACCCCTTTCCACATCAGAGTTGAATGTGAAACCCAGCTTCATTCATGCGCACCCGTTTCTCCCTCCCTGCCTTTCTCTTTCTGCCTCTGTATCTCCGAGTCTCTCACTCTATTTCCGTCTCTCTCTCTCTCTCTCTCTCTCTCTCTCTCTCTCTCTCTCTCTCTCTCTCTCTCTCTCTCTCTCTTAATTTTTCTTTTTAAAATCAGCTCTTAGTGGGCTATGTGTATTAACCACATGAATTCTGTAATAAAATCTTTTTAAAGTCAAAAAGTCTCTCTCTCTCTCTCTCTCTCTCTCTCTCTCTCTCTCTCTCTCTCTCTCTCGGAAGAGGAGAGCTTCTGGCGAGTCTGGAAGCTCAGCCAATGCTTCCCATGTGCAGGCGGCCTGACTCAACGACAGACATGAGAGAAAACACAGCAGGCTCAGCCCGGCACCCTCGCAGACACCACAGGCCACATGACAGCCAGTGTGGGATTTCGGGAGCGTCTAGCCATAACCTCAGCACTGGAATAAAAACCACAGAGATGTCATTTCACTGCTCCCTGGGTGGAAAAGAATGTGTCTGTTCAACACGTTGTTGGACAGAACAAGGAAGACACAGCGGAGGGAAATAGAAACCCAGGAGAAGAAGCAGAGGAGACTCGTCAGGAATTCTATGTGAGATACAATAGAAAAACAAAGACAGTAGCCTCCTATTGCAGATGGGGTCGCTGGCGGGCCTAATCACTATTTCCTGAAAATACTCAACTACATAATAACAACGTTGCTATGACAGTACAGAGAGCATTAAGAAACAGATTAAGACATAGTCATTACAATATTGGTGACAGTAAGGTTATAGCATAGGCGCTGCGCTAAGGGGTTAACATTTGATAATACATCAAAAACAGAAGATGAGGCCAAGTGTCTGGCTATTTATCCTACTATGGCTATTTATCCATGTAATTAGTCATAAATCCAGGAGATGAGAAAAATATGGCAACCGCTCCCTAATTAAAAGCTCACTAATTCACCATACATCTGCTCACTAAATGCTCAACACTTAGCGTGGACAACTTTACTACGCCACTTCACTCGGCATAAACATTCCTCCACTGACACCTCTGTCTCATTAGTGGCTGTAAGTCCGTTCCTGTAAAATGATCTTACGTGACAGGCTTCCAGTGTAGTGACTGTCATGACGTGTCTTAGAAATTCAGAACGGTAACAGATTTTAGTGTGCACACTGCCATCATCGTGACATGGCAT
>NC_085872.1:25537001-25547001 GCF_034702125.1 Engraulis encrasicolus
ACATTGCTATAATGTAATGTAATACATACATCCACGCTGCTCACTGTGTTATTTAATTCTCATTGCCTGCTCCCTAAGTCACTTTCTGCACCAGATGTTTGTCATGTCAAGCATGATATAGGCACAATAAAGGGCTCTAAGCAAACAGGCAACAGGTCATCTCACACTGACCCACTACTGACCTTAGCATGTCACGACTTGGAAGAATGGTCTTTTTTATCACCACAGAAAAATACAGGCCTACTACAGCACCTCACCAACAACATCCCTCCCCAAATAATGACCAGTGGCCAACCTGGTTCGTGCATCAGTGGAATTCAAGACCACATTGGCACCAGACTCAATAATGAAATGCTTATCATCATCATGAATAAAAGAACAGGCGATTACAGCTATGAAATATTTACAGCTGGAACTGAAGAGGATGTTTGGGGTGGGACAGAGCTCAGCTAGGCCATCCCAAAGTGACGGTGCAACTCATGTGAACAGACATATGACCATGCCGTTCCGGATATCAACTCACTTATCAGTGACAGGAGATTATATGCCAGCTTCAAAATTCTGCATGAAATTAACAGTGATCAATTAGTTCTGAAGTAACATGCATTGAACGAAAGATATGTCCGCATTCACTGTCAAGGATGTTTTTTTTTAAATCCTGTCGCTCAATTATACAAATTCAGCTAATCCGTTTAATTACTAGACATGATTCATTAACAACACAGCCTCTCACAACTCAACATCTGTATCATATTTGCATCCTACAACTTCCCTCTGAAAGGCCACTGATGAGTTTTTGGAACCACATAAGCATCGCCTGCAACATGTGCCAAGAAAGTCAGGAGTAGGCTACTTCAGTGTTCTAATAGTAGTTCACATGATAGCTGGTATAATACAACTCCCCATTGCTATAGTATTTCATAATGAACAATGTCTATTGCAAAACAGACAGCAGCAACTTCAACTTGAAAATCAAAAGTAGGCTAAGTTTCATTAAAATAGTCACGAGGACGCTGAATTCCGATGGCAATAAAATGTGGCATTAAATTATCATCAACATAATAATATAAAAATGAAACTAATATTTAGAAAAGCAAACAAACGACAGACATATCGACAGTTACAATTAAACCATGTTCGCACTGGTAACCATCTGATTGCTGCTCTCAGTCTTTGGGCTACCCCTCTCCAAGATCAGTGCCTGAAGTCTCGACACCAAATCCAGGAAGACAAAAGTAAAACTACATTCTGCACTCGGATAAAAACAATCATGCACTTATCATACTAGAGAAACTCGCTTGCTTGGTGCATTACCACATTTATTACCATGAAGGCAGACGTGGTGAAGCCTCAAAGTGTGAAATGAGAATCTATATGACCATGCCCTCTTTGTCTGACGGTCCCTCAGATAGCCTACCCTCGATGTGTGGATGGGAAGACCAACAGGCTAAACCTGAACTAGGTTATGATCAGGACAGGACAGGACAGACAAAGCTTCTGAGGTTGGGTGGGGACAATGTAATAACAAACAGTAGTTCTGTGCGTATTAGCGGTAGAATGGAGAACACCCGCGCGTGTCCATGGCCGATTACTAATAAAAGCTGTACGACCGTCAGCCCAATGTCACTGCATGGCACTCGTCTTTTTTGGGATACAATGCTCATTTGCTGTTGGATAAAAATAAATCCAATGTCTTGTGTTTTTGAGCCAATGTATATTAATGTTATATAAACAATGAATGGTGGTTAATTGTGAACATATAGCAACTATCTATTGTCATACCCTGTATTCTCGCTGAGAACGAGGGGCTTCCATTAGCAACATTCCAACAGTGCATTCAAACATGCAGCCCACATCAAGGACTAACGCCGCGCACATGCAATTAGGCTACTCATTCCATGGTCACTGGCTGGTCTTGGCTGGTCAAATAATGCAAGCACTCTCCCATCGCATCCAGTCAGTTTCCAAAATTCGGACCAAATGACGCATTTTAAACGTTTATTGGGCACACACAAGAAAGTGGCAAATGGTGTCTGTTTCTTTGTGTTAACGTTAATCAATTCTATTCGAGTCCTTGTGGCGTGAAAACTGGGAGTGGGCTCAGCAAATGTATGGTTTTAAAAGAACTTGCAACAAAGTAGCAGATTTCCTTTACAGGTTATGAAACAGGAAACCGACACCACGTTTCCTGGTTTGTTTACGCCAGGAAGCCTCTTTTGGTAGGGGGAACACATAAATGGTTATCCTTCCTGGAAACAGTTAAACTCACATGTCAACATCAAACAGCTTCAAGCAAGTGGTACATGCTGTGGTTAGTGTAAGCTAAAGTCCAGTCGCTATCTTTGATTTCTGCACAGTAGCCTTTCGGAAGGGTGCCGGTAGGCAATTTAGGCTACCCCATGCGACCTGTCAGCGCAAAAGAATTACAACCTTTTCCGACATTGGGGTACACCTTAGTGAATTGTATGCTGAACATGTAACGCTATTGCTGTGGGAACGTAAATCAGAGAGAGGGTCAGGGAATGATTGGCAGCAATATTTCTCTTGTTCCAGCACTAGCGGAATTCCGCCGCATACGGGGCTGTACGAGACAGAGTTTTCATTCTCTTCCCTCAATGTGGTCCAGTTATCTAGCCAGGATTTTCGCTTAACAATACACATTCCTGACGGCGCGGCTCCCCCTGACCTGCGCCATCTTTGAAAACCGCTTTAGAGTAGCCTGTTTATGCTAAAAGCATGTGCGTAAATTAAACTTGGAAAATGCCACCCCGCGCATAGAAATGCAATCGCAAGCTGACAAGGAACACTTACCATGAGATTCTTGTATTCTCGTGGCAAAAAATAGCCCGAGTAACACTAAACAACAAGGTATGGCATCCATTGTGACTCGCAATAACACTCAAACTGGCCAGAACGCTGTTTCACACTCAACTTCTCTGGTCATTGCTTTGGAAAAAAAAACTGGACCTGATTGGTCAACACAGCGAAAACACCCTGCCCAAACTGAACACCCCCTACCCGCCCCTCCTATCCCTGTGCTTGGCTCCTCATTACCGCTGCGAGTAATGCATGTGCTCTGCTGCTGGTGGTGTAGCCTGCGATGGCATTGTAAGCGCTGGTGATCGATATGCCAAATCAGTTTCAGATTATATTTCTGTTTGTTTGAAATACCATACAGACACCTCCAATGACCACACACACACACACACACACACACACACACACACACACACACACACACACACACACACACACACACACACACACACACACACACACACACACACACACACACACACAATAATCTCATTGATTTAATATCTAATTGGCTGTTCCTTCATTTTAAGCTAATTGGCCATCCGATCAAGTACCATTTCCTTTTTTTAAGGTTCCCTGTAAGCCTTTCATAGGGTCAGATCTGATGGCAGCAGCAGAAATGGTATATAGGGTTTCTCATTGTCCATAATGACGAAGGAGCAGTACTCTCAGTACCCCCCAAACAAACACACGCACGCTCGCTCGCTCACACACACACACACTCACACACACACACACACACACACACACACACACACACACACACACACACACACACACACACACACACACACACACACACACACACACACACACACACCACCTACCCCGCCCCACATGACCACGCTGCGCACCACCACTCCCAGAGCACCAAGCTCCACTGGCACACACCCTGAGGCAGCAGTCCACCCATCCTTTAGCCCATTCTCTGGGGGATGTCAGAGATTGATTAGAGCCTATTGTTTGCACCCTCTTCTTGGGGTTCATTCCAGCATAGAATGTGCACTGCAGTAGACCACAAAAAAGCAAACCACAGAAAGGTAACACAGATGAAACCGCTCACTTTGAAATGGCATAGCTATAATGACGTGTAGTAAGTGGAGGGCTATTTTAGACGCCTATGATGAGTAGATGGCATTTAAAGGGATGCTGTACATAATTATGCTTGCATAAGTGGAAAGTATGTACGTAAATGTACTGAATCATTAAATAAAGCTCAGTTACATGTGTAACTTATTTTAAATCATAATGTCAAGCCAAGTAATCTCTTAAAATGTGTAACTTATAATATGTGAACAAACACCTCTGGAAGAACACAGAGCAAATGTGCAAAAACAGTGCTATTCTTCCATGTGTCTTCCTCAAAACATACAAACTATATATTCTATAGCTCAGTTGTACAATGGGAAACTATCATCACTAAGATAATGGCTAGACTCTTGCCTGCCCCCTTGTGTAAAAGAAGGTGTTGTTATACATGTGTAATACATGTCATGAAAGGCCTTCTAACAGCAAAGGCTTATAGGTGTTTCAAAAGACTATGTGTGTGCTGTATAGACTAACAGTTGCAACTACTAAAGTATGAGTGTTTAACACAATACAAACTGTCCTATTTGTACTGTCCTTTTCGGTTCAAATTTGAAGAATGACTTTCTGTAGTTATACTTGAATCCATGTTAGGCCTACAAGACTGGGAACACTGATGATGGGCTAGACCCGAAACGTTTGTCCCTTGTCTGTCGGTTTTATTTACTTTTTTCGGCTTTGTTTAATACAGTTTTTGATTTTGCATTCAGCTCCAGTGTGCGACTCCTTTCTTCCTTTTCATTATACTGCTCTTAGAATTACGCACCGAGCGAAACGCTCAGGATAAGACATTGGCGCGGACGCCACCCCACCAGGCCTGCAAGACGACCAGACATTTTTGTTTAAAAGTGTTTTTTTTTTCATTGTTAACAGCAATAGCTTCCCTGCAACCCAGTTGTTGGTCCCCTCTTTCATGTCTGAGGCCAAGTCTACGATAATGTAGATACTCAACTTTGTGTATAAATCCTCAAAGAAATGCACTCTGAAGGCAAGGGCACAGAGAGCAGCAATGCTCCATGGGAGCAGCTTGTAAAATGCTCTCATCAACACATACAGTACAGGGTACTTTGAGCTTCACAAATTCACATTTTCAGGCTACACTGCTTCAATTTTGGGTAGAGTTTCACACATTCTACAGAGAGTAAAAATCATTAATTCAAATCAATCATTCATGCCATGATGTTTTGCGTGGTCCTTAGTGCTCTCTGCAAAGATGAGCATTTTGAATGCACATGGACATTTGCTTGGAGCTGCAATAGTAGGGAGTGGACATTGGTCTGAATTACCCATTTCAGTAAACATTCTGCATTCCGATTTTATAGGCCGTCTCGTTCTGTTAACTGTAACAGTGACCAAGCTGAATGTATGGGGTCCAATTACATCATGACGGTGGGGTCAACTGTACAAGGAACTATTAGATAGATTGCTGATGCCAAATATTTGTGGAAAGGAAAAATATGTACTTAACCCATTGATACCTAAATCACCTGCAAAAAAATGCCTGCTAAATGGGAAAAGGTGCCATCAGCCCATAAAAAAACCCTAAATACATCAGTATTCGAAGCATTTAAAAACATGGACACTCATTTTGCATTGCTGTTCATTCAGCTCATTTCTAATAAAAAAATATCAAATTTCATGAGCCTGCTGTGTCCATGCAGCTTCAGGCATCCGGATCCATGTGACGCTAAGCAGCATCCAGCATCAATTGGTTAAATGTCTATGTTAGAGCACTGTTTAGATCAAGACAAAATGGCTGTTAATAAATGGTAATAAATGATCAATAAATGCAATTCTACCTGTATGTCAAAATTGTATGCATGTATTTTGTGATAATGGACGAATTAGAGAAAAAGCTGGTGGTGTTTCATTGGACTCATTCTACAAATTATTAATTATATATTGAGGACACTAAATGATTCAGATATCAGCATTCTTCTTATTGGCTGGTAAAATGTGTCCTCACACGTCCTCACTTCATCTCTTAGCCCATGGACTAGAGCTACTGCAGGCATGTGTTTGAATATTGACATCCCACAGATGTGCATAAATGAAATGGGCTGTGTGCTGTATAATCTCTGGGAGGGGAGCCAGGGTGCGTAGCATTTTTACATGTAATGTTAGGGCCTGAGCACCGAAGGTACATAGGACCAGGACCCTATTGGTTTTCTACTGTTTCTTCTTATTAGGGCCAAGCATAAAAGACGTGAGGTCCTCTAGCTCTTGCTTTGTGTATTATTATTATTAGACCCAAAAACATTCACCATTACACCAATTCATAACTACATGTAGTGCCACACGTTCCACTTCCTCATAACATTCAAGAAAAGTACAAATACACACAGCAAACAGTATGTTTTATTGTTCAGTCATTGCCAATCAAATTCAAAGGGTAGACCTAGTTTAAATATGTGACTGTTAACAGTGTTACAGTGTTGCCAAAGACTACATGTAAGTACCGTGTTCAGCAGTATGGGAATGCAGTGTTACCAAAGCATTGATTCAACTTGAAAAAGAATGGTCGTCGCACACTCAGAACTTCATGCAGTTACATTTAATAAGACCAACGTTTCGGCTTACGCTTTCATCAGGGTCATCTTGGCGTAAGCCGAAACGTTGGCCTTATTAAATGTAACTGCATGAAGTTCTGAGTGTGCGACGACCCTTCTTTTTCAAGTTGAGTCTAATTGTCTGCCGTACGCACCTCAAACGGTGTGCGTTTACTGAAACCCAAAGAAAGACCAAAGCATTGATTAAAAGAACTAAGTATAGCCATCATAATGTGTGTGGGACAGGATTGCAGTATGGATGCGTATATAGCTGTGGTAAGTGTACATTTGTGTTTACTCAGCCATTATAAAATGTGAAAAACTGTAGAAGCTAAAGATAGCTAGAGGCAATCCACTTTATGGATGAATAGCCATGAAAACACATTACCACTACATGTGAACACACGCACGCACGCACGGACGCACGCACACACACCTCCCTTTCTATACTTTTCTCTCTCTGTCACTTTGGCTTATGTCCATAATCTCTTTCTCTATGCTTCTCAAAACACCCCTAACGGTGTAACTCAAAATCACTACAGCCTCACCATATGGTAATGTTATTACATTTGACAAAATGTCACACGCACACACATACACACACACACACACACACACACACACACACGCACGCGCGCGCGCACGCACACACACACACACACAGTAAACAAAAAAGTAAAATTAAGCAAAACTATAAGTGAAATTGAACTTACATTCATATGAACTCATAAATCATAATGTCAAGCCAAGGGATAGAGTATCATTTATGTGTCTGTGTATACAGTAGCCCTGCATTTTTATTTTAAGCCAGTGAATATAATTTGTGGCCTACAGTAGTATTATACAGTATAATATTCGTCATACCATTCATGAAAACTATACGATTCACCCATTTATACCATTTGGACAAGTATTGCAAACAGCAACACAATGTGCCATGCACCCCCACCATAGGTGCGAGGCCCATCAACACAGACTGCGGCTTTAATTTATTCTTGTAATATTCCTGGGACACATTTCAATCACTGAATATATGAAGAGTTCAGATGCAAAACCCCCTAACTCCATTTCTGAAGCACCTCTATATTTTTAGAGAACCCCGTTGTTGGTTTGGTTTACATTCATGTACTTGATAATACATTTAAATAGTTATATTGCATAAATAAAATAAAAAAATATGCAATTTTGATAACTTTGTATTAAATAAACATGAATTAAGATTATTTTCTGAAATGGCACTTAGGGGGTTTTGCATCTGAACTCTTCATATATACAGTATATAAACAAAACACACCTGACACATTTTTACAAAAAGAAAACATTTATTCAATGAGCACCAGTCATATGTGTAGTGAATATACTATTGTTGTTCATATTTACTGCATTTGTGCCAATCAGTTCCTGACTAAGAACTATAGATTCACAGATTCACTCTTCCAATCAAGGGTTTTCACAAGTTGTGTTCTCTTCTAAAGCCATTCCTATGGAGAGCAATGGAGTCTTCCCAGGCTCCGTCAAAACAGTTTGAACCACGCTAACATAACTGGATAAGCCAGGTCAGTTTATGCTTATGAAAGCGAATATCTCAACTCAATATGTCTCTAGAATTTACGACTATGTGCTGTTACAATATAAATAACAACAATAACAGACAAGAAGGAATTACATTTAAATACTATGATGTGGTGTTGCTTGCAGACCTTTGAGGGAACAGTCACCAGCAAATAAGCCATCACAAGTGTGGACGTAAAGACAAAATTGTAATACTAACCCCAACTCCGATGAAGTTGGGACGTTTGGTAAACAGTGAATAAAATCAAAATGCTATCATTTTCAAAACACTCAATCTATTCATTAGATGGAGAATAGTGAAAAGACAACATATTAAGTGTTAAAACCGAGAAAAAATATTGTTTTGGGGGACATATGTACTCATTTCTAATTTGAGAAATCCAACACGTCTCAAAAGAGTTGGGACGGGGACAATAAATGGCAGCAAATGTCGAGGAAGACTAAAAATAAAACAAAAGACAACACTTAACAGTTAAATACATTAACCGATGAGATGATTTTATATAAAAAACAGTGTTAATTCCTATCTTGGACATGATTTCACCAGCTTAAATGGTGGGTGTATTCCTTGTCATGTTTTGCAATGTTTTCCTTTCTGTAGTGCTTACAGTGTGACAGGTCTTGACCAAAAACCCACCATTTTATCACATGCTGGTCCTTATGATGGAGCCAAACTGTTAAAACATATAGAGAATGCAATTTGACCTTACTATGTGGCAGTAATCGAAGATCTCCCTTCAAAATATAATGCATGAGTGGCTTTTCATGCTGTTTAAAACCCATTTATACCATTCAGCACTGTATTTAACTCTACAGATGAGTGAGAACATCTTAACTAATGCACTACTGCATCCGCATGCCATCATGGAGGCTGACTTTTGAAGCTAGCACTAACACAAGTTGGATGGTCCATTTTCACTGTAGCACAGGATGTGCAATGCTCTATTATTGTCAAAAAGAATGGACTTCTACAACTTCTGCTGACTTCTGTAAGCAAAGGACAGTTTCCCATGTCTTCTGGGTCTATTTCAAGTGAGCTCAGGTGCTTAGGAGAATGTTAAACCCCTGTGTCATTTTCATGCATTAAGCATTCTTAATATGGTCAATTTTCAATAGCTCTAGCACTCCAGGAATTAGAGTGAGACTATAGCCAATATATATTTCATGATGTCATGAACCTATACAATGATTTTATTAACAAAAATATGTCTTATATACACTCAATCGTGGTAAATCAAAGGGAATTCAAAAATGTATGTAATAACTATGGTAATTATTCCCTTTGCATCTTTAATTCTGAGTGACTCAGCCTCTCTGTGATGATCTTATACCTGGACACCTATATTGTCCGTCAGTACAATTCATTTTGAAATGTTCTTCTTTGTTGTTTTATCTTATTTGGATGTTTACTAAATTTCACTGATCCCCGTCCCAACTCTTTTGAGACGTGTTGGATTTATCAAATTAGAAATGAGTACATATGTCCCCCAAAACAATATTTTTTCTCGGTTTTAACACTTAATATGTTGTCTTTTCACTATTCTCCATCTAATGAATAGATTGAATGTTTTGAAAATGATAGCATTTTGATTTTATTCACTGTTTACCAAACGTCCCAACTTCATCGGAGTTGGGGTTTGTACAAAAACAAACAAAAGAACACAGTGCATCTAAAACGACTTCAAACCTGATTAGGCAACACTTGGTTCCCTTGATGACAAAAAACAAAAACATTTTCAAGCATTTGATTACTCTAAGATATTGACACGCGTTTTGCACCGAATTATTGTGACAGTAAATCTTTCAGCGGGGCAGTAATATCAACACAGGGAATAATGTTTTAATGGGCAGTTCACGCAGCACTAGACTAATACAGGACTCTCGGGTGAATGCAGGGAAAGTAAAGACCTTAGCTGAGCCGCTACTCTCTGCAAGCTAATCTCCGACGAGGAGAGCTTCAGTGCATCCCTACTACA
>NC_085872.1:25549501-25562001 GCF_034702125.1 Engraulis encrasicolus
ACTGTTTGGTTTGCTCACAACACTGTGTTTTACGGGATAATGTTTGAGTTAGAGGACCAAAACAGGATAAATAATTAATGACCAGGCAACAGCCAGTCACGCACAGACACAGACAAACAATGAGAGAGAGAGAGAGAGAGAGAGAGAGAGAGAGAGAGAGAGAGAGAGAGAGAGAGAGAGAGAGAGAGAGAGAGAGAGAGAGAGAGAGAGAGAGAGAGAGAGAGAGAGAAAGAAAGGCAGACATAGAGACAGAGAGACAGACAAAGAGAGAGATCTCATCTGTAAATTGAATTAGAATAACAAGAAACCACATATCAGTTGTGGAAATCTCACCCCAGGAACAGAGTAGGCCGTATGTGGGAGAACATTGTGACTTGGCTGGTAACTTGTCAGCTCCTGAATCAGAAACACACAAATTATACAACGCAGAATGCTAAGTTCATCTCAAAGTCTTCTATATTTCAGAAAGCCCTGTTTATATAATCTTTCACAATATGCTCGGATTACAAACTTATCCCCGTTTCTTTCTTTGATAGTGCGATCTGCTCCAAACAACACTTAACTAAATCTACTTATAAAAGGTCTCACAAAGCTTTCTAAGCCTCCGTGATCCTTTGTTTGCACGTTAAGTTGCACCAGAAAGACTTGGCCAGGCCGCCTACTTACACTTTAAAACCCATGGTGTAATAGCAACTGTGTAGTCATGGTGTGCTATGGCAGTATGCGGCGATTGTGTTAACTGGCTTAGTGAACATGTATGTGTGGGCTCCTGTGCAGGTGTGTGTGCGCCTGTGTGTGAGTGTGTATATGCGTGAGTGCGTGCATGCATGTGTGCATGAGTGTGTGCATGGCATGCATGCGTGTCGTGTGTGTTTGCGAACTGTGTGAACAGGGTGTTACCTGGCTGTGTAACCGGGGTGTGCTGCGGTCGCCTGGCCTGCTGAGGCCATGTGAGACAGCAGCCGTGTGGCTGTCGGAGGGGATGGGGATGAGCTCGCCCAACTGATGAGGAGAGGAGAGAGGAGGAGAGGAGAGGAGAGAGGAGTAGAGGAGAGGAGAGGAGATGAGAGGAGATGGGAGAGGAGAGGAGAGAGGAGATGGGAGAGGAGAGGGGGAGAGAAGAGGAGAGAGGAGGAGAGGAGAGGAAAGGAGAGGAGATGGGAGAGGAGAGAGGAGAGAGTGTAGTAGAGAGGAGAGTGTAGAGGAGAGAAGGGGAGGAGAGCATGGAGAGGAGAGGAGAGGAGAGGAGAGGAGAGAGGAGAGAGGAGAGAGGAGAGGAGAGAGGAGAGAGGAGAGGAGACGATAGGAGAGGAAAGAGGAGATGGGAGAGGAGAGGAGAGGAGATGAGAGGAGAGAGGAGATGGGAGAGTAGAGGGGGAGAGAAGAGGAGAGAGGAGATGGGAGAGGAGAGGAGAGGAGATTAGAGGAAATGAGAGGAGAGGAGAGGAGAGGAGAGAGAGAGAGAGAGAGAGAGAGAGAGAGAGAGAGAGAGAGAGAGAGAGAGAGAGAGAAAGAAAGATATGCTGAGAGGGCCTCTCAGGAAAAATAAACATTGATGCATCACACCTCACAAGAGCACTCCAGCAGAAACATAAAAACATGATTACTCTTCTGCATAAGCTGGGAGGACGTTTAAGCATGTCCTTGACAAATTGTAGTTGTTCTGGGCTCAATTCCCCAACACTGTCTTTCTCTTGTTGAGAACAAAGACCCTAAAAATACACATAAACAAGCTTGTCTACTTTCCTGTGTATGTTACCGATACAAACTTTTTAGATGATCTATATTTGACATAGGATTGCATGACCATAAGTGTACACTGTACATGTAGTTATTCAAAAACAATGACTTTCAGAAACCTCACGAAACACTACGTATGTATAACTGTGGTATAATTTGTGTTTGTTAGTGAATTTTTGAAAGGAGGCAGAATTTTACAGAACCCCTAGATATTTTATGGACTTTTATGCCTTTATTGATAGGAAAGTGGACATTATGACAGGAAGTGAGTGGGGAGAGAGAGAGTTGGGACATGACCCAGGCCGGAGTCAAGCTTGGGTCCCCATGGCAATGCGAGTCTAAATGTGGGGGAGGCTTAGCGTGCTGCGCCACTGCGCCACAGAAATGAGTTTTTCAATGTACTGTACATATGTTTGTTTAGGGCAGCTGTAAAAATGGAGTGGGGGGGGGGGTGCGCTGT
The DNA here is from genome assembly GCF_034702125.1 of Engraulis encrasicolus. Classification (NCBI taxonomy): domain Eukaryota; kingdom Metazoa; phylum Chordata; class Actinopteri; order Clupeiformes; family Engraulidae; genus Engraulis; species Engraulis encrasicolus. Next base: position 25,551,702 of record NC_085872.1, read on the forward strand.
GGCGCAGCACCCTAAGCCCCCCACATTTGGGCTTGCATGCCCACCCACGGGGACCCCGGTTCGAGTACGGCCGGGGTCATTTCCCGATCCCAATACATATTTTTTTAAAAATGGAGTGAGTGGGTCACACCTGAATCTTCCTCCATCCTCCTTGCGCTCTGATGTAGAGTTCGCCCTTGTCCGAGACGTACGCCATGGCTCCCTCCGACGCCCTGTGGGTCTCCCTGAGCAGAGCCTGCCCAGTTTTATACACGGTCACCTGAGAACAGCCGGCAACATCAGACATCAGAGTCCCAAACATGCCAAGCCACTTCACACTACTACTGTACGTATATACTTCTGTACTTTATTTTTAACTTCAAAATGCTCAAACAATGAATGCATGATGGCACAAAGATGCAAGGATGTTTGCTTTTCAAATCCATAGAGATGGTGGCGGGTAAACTAGGACAGGCAGGCAGTGAGATTGGTTGCTGTCAGCCTATATGCATGCCTGCATAAGCGAGGGAGGACTGAAGTGCATAGCTGAGCAGTTTTGTGGATAGCTGTCTAATGAAGGGCAGGGGTGGAGCAGGAGAGGGGCAGCAAGGGGAGATGGAGTGATAGAAAGGTGGGAGGAGGTGTGATGAGGGCAGGAGAAGATGGGGTGTTAGGGGGATGATGCGTTGATGGAGTGCTCAGGTGATGGAAGGGATGGGAGTGCTCAACTTCTGGGATGAAACGTAACTTTGGGTGCAAGCAAACCGAATAACAATTTACATAGCATAGGGTAGAAAAAACACTCTCTTGATGCGTGAGCATGACAATGTCTTGAGGGAAAGGCGTCTGCTGACACGGTAGTAAAAATAAATAGAAAGGTGGGAGGAGGTATGATGAGGGTAGGAGAAGATGAGGTGTTAGGGGGATTATGCCGGGATCGATGGGGTGGTGGGGCAGTAAGGGGTGATGGATTGTGTTGATGGAGCGGATGGTAGAGCTTAACGTCTCCGTTTAAACGTAACTTTAGGGTGCCAGTCAACAAAATGTCAATTGTCCTAGGGTAGAAAATCATCGACAGGACGATGGAATGATAGGGGGTTAGGGGGAGATGAAGTTCCTAATGGAGCGATGGGGGGCAGGGAATGATGAGTGACCACCAGGAAATAGACCATCAAGTGATGGGCAGCAGGTGGCGATGGAGGGATGGGGGTAAGATGGGAGGGGGAGTGAGAGAAGGATAGGACGATGGGGTGATGAGGGGTAAAGTAAGGATGAGTGGAGGGGTTATAAGGGACATGGGAGTGAGAGAAGGATAGGACGATGGGGTGATGAGGGGTAGGGGGAGATGGAGTAATGGAGAGCGATGGGGGGCAGGGAATGATGGGTATGTACGGTATGGTGTAAACATATGGTATGGTATGCAGGTGATGGAGGGTAGAGAGTGAGGTGGTAATGTGACCAATAGCAATACCAGAGAGAGTAGAGAGAGATAGGTTCCATTGGCCTATTGTTTCCGGGTTCTATTATTGCGGGGGGGGGGGGGGGGGGGGGATACCCCTTTAGGCAGACCTAGGCAGACCTAAGGACTGTTCTATTCAATGTAGGAGCCTTATGACACGCCCCTTTAGGCAGGCCAGAACCTGGTCATGTTAGGTGCCCATAGCAACCTATTACATTGGCATATCTCTATATACTTAAAGAATCTCTGGTGGTAATGTGATCAATAGCAATACTCACAGCAGCTCCGTAGCCAGGAGCTCCGGGAAGCCCGGGAGGACCTGGAGGCCCAGGGACGCTCACAGCTGGGAGAGAGGCAGAAGCAGCATTAAACACCACCGCAGCACAACAAACACTACCTGGCATGTTGAGCTACACACACACACACACACACACACACGTATTGACTGCCTTTGATGCAGATTGGATTGCTGGACAATGAGATCTGTTTGCTGGAGAAGCTTGACAATATCATGACAACATAGATATGACATTACAGAGAGTTTTAGTAACAGATTTGAAGACTTGGTCGTTACTATTTTGGCACCAACAAGGTTGTAATAGAGCCTCTGCATGTCAGGGTTAAAGATTCCCACACTATGAACTATCACAAACAAATGAAACACAACAATTGGGAATTGTGTACTGTCTACATTTTTCTGCAATATGCTTGTGACATCCTTCTGACAGCTTTTCTTGTTACCTGTGCCATAATCCCGGGATGACCCAGGAGGTCCAGATGGTCCGGGGGGTCCAGGTCTGCCGGGCCTCCCAAAGCCAGGCTGTCCCGGCCGGCCAGGGCCACCGGGCTGACCTGGTGGGCCGACAACCGTGTCTCCTTTGGGTCCCTACAATGACATCGGTGGAAAAGCGACTCACAATTAAACTCTAGCACTGCATCAGTGGCAGCAATTTGTATCTGAACTTTACTTAAAATAAACAAATCTATTATTGGCCTAGTTCCAGTTGTCTTCTGCTTCTGTTGCTGTTCCGCTTAAGAATTCCACTTAAAATAATTTTACCCCCGAGCTACGTTATGTGATCTGACTTTTACACTGGATGAGACCTCAGTTTGAATGGAATGATTAGTAATAGGAACTAGAGATGCACCGGATCCTGATTTTTAGGATCCTGCCGGATACCGGATCCACTGCTTAAGATCCTGCCGGATCCGGAACCGGATAACGGATCCTACGAAAGGGTTGAATCACATAGCCTACTCGCACACGTGGACCCTTTTTATTACGTTGGCTCAAACTATTTTTTAGACACATTGGCTTACTGCCACACTGCCTGCACTGGCCGCTTCCAATTTCCAAAGGGCTTTCACTCCATGCAGCAATTGGGGTTGTGAAAGACTGACTAAAAAACCTAGGCTAGAGATGCACCAGATCCTGATTTTTAGGTAACTGCCGGATACCGGATCCACTGCTTAAGATCCTGCCGGATCCGGATCCTGTGAAAAACCCTATTATCCTGCCGGATCCGGAACCGGATCCTGGATCCTGTGCATCTCTAATAGGGACTATGCTGACATCAGGCTTGTTCATGCCAAATACTTCACCACTGTCTGGGGAGACATTTGCAAAGCATTTGCCAGACTTGATGACGTGTGCTTACTTACCACGAGGCCAGACCTGCCAGGTGGGCCTGGAGGACCAACGGGGCCGGGGTCTCCCCTGTCTCCCTTCTCCCCCTTGTAGCCACTGTCTCCTTTATCACCCTGTGTGGTCAAACTCAAACACATCAATGATGTCTGTGCAAAACTACTAGTGGTGTCAACAATAATCGATTCGGCAATGCAATGCAATGCATTGCATGGGTATGGACAATTCAATTCAATGTGGAACTGGAACTTCAATGCAATTCAAGTTCCAGAATCGATGCAGCAATTTTTTTAAGTTTCGATTACTTCCGTGGATATTTCAAGAGCAAATGAATGTTAAATTAAATAAATGCACTTCAAAGCATTGAAAACGGCAAGACTGATACAGAAAACAGCCAATAAAACGTTGCTCAGTATCTGACTACTTGCATTGCCTCATCATGACTGATGAAACATTTGCTTTGCTTTCAATAGAAATGTAATGTATTGCAATGCATCGTAGAATTGAATTGAATCGAATCGAATTGCTACCTCCCGAATCGTAATCGAATCGAATCGTGAGGGCAGTGCCAATGCACACCACTAAAAACTACAGTACAAACTAGGATGTAATTTCATACTCCACCACAGGCAAAATGAATCGTACATCTGCAACGTTTAAGAAGCCTCTTTAGATGGTTTTACATTGTAGATGCAAAACAAAGAGGTACTTGATCCTAATACCCTCCTCCTGTTTATAGCTTGAAGACAAATCTTCAAGACATTATGTATTGGCTTATAATAACAATTGAGCCTTGTTTAAAATCAACACGGGACTGAAAAAAAATCAAGCAGCCGATGAATTTGGTGGCATACATTTATTTTGACAGCACTCCCGTGCATGAACTCTTTGCCTCTACAGACAGATCTTAGCATCGCACTGACCCACCTACTGTGCGTCTGCACCAAGAATCTTATTGGCAAGTCTCATTAGGAAATCAGATAAATGCATTTGCCCAACTTATGTCATTAGACGGGCCTGCGCATATTCAGCATTACGTGCTGCCAGGCACGCTGCCCATCAATCAAATCAGGGTTCAATAACTCTGCTTAAGATAAGGCAAGCAGGCCACAGGAAGGAATGACTTACCGCAAAACCTTTCATGAACACGTAATCTAGAAGAGAGGAACACGGCAGCATATGTCATTCGAAACCTCAAAAAGTCAATTTACTACAGTTCCACTCATTTACGTAACACACATTACATGCTGGCAGTCAACGTACGGCATGCACAGGGAAAGCCTTAAAGAGGGACACTGTGCAGGAAATGGTCAAAAAAGGTACTGCAACTATGCTGCTCATTGAAACTGGGCTGCCTATTGCCAAATTTGCCAAATCTTTATATGAAAGTTTACTAAGTAATAAACACATATTTTCTAGTATGGTCCAAGTACAGTCATTTATGCAGCTAAAAATGGCTATTTCTGGAAATTCAAAATGGCGGACCATGGAGAAGATCCCCCTTTTCATGTATGAAAAGCGTCATTTTTCCAGTCATAATGAATACTTTGAATTTGATGGTGGTGGTAAGTATTCATGAAAAAGGTAACATTAGTGAATGGGCAGCATGAATTCTGGAAATAAACAACTTAAAATCTCACACAGTGTCCCTTTAAGGTCAGCAGGCATTTGACGATGCGGCTGTAGGGAGGGTTGATTACTTATCAGTGTAGTGGAGCCACGTGTAAGTGGTAATAACATACCTGGCAGTGGAGCCCCCGGGGTTCCTGCGAGGCCCATATCGCCTTTCTCCCCTTTCGCCCCTGCACCATCCACACAAGAGGGAACACTGCGGTCAGGTGGCCACTTGAGAGCTGACAGTCTTTATGGTGACTTTAAACATTTATGACAAGGCTGTGAAACCGCAAGAAAAGAGCCTACCTAATACTGCCTCCAGACTGGTGCCAGGCTAAACATAAGAAACGGTTTCAGACACATGAGTAAATCTTGCTTTCAAGAGGGAGCACAAGATCTAGACACAGACATCATGTGAAACAGCAGGGTTGCTCTGCAAGCAAAGGCATCTATGGAACACTCCCAGAACCATTTTTTTTTGGGTTAGTGACATTCCGGCCATACACATTCTTTTAAAAGGAAACACTGACATAACATACCGTACATACATACATACAGTAGTACATAGATACATACATGTGTTAAATGACCCCAATGCTAGAAACACCAACACACAGATGCCATGCAGCATGCCTAAGGGGGGGTGCTCTGTAACGTCCAGGGTTATGGGGTACAGGCAGAGACTTTATGCCACCTCCTGTTCTGCAATGTCCAAGCATGCCTGAGACCATACAGTCTTGCCTCTTTTCCACTTCCGTTTTTATGGTAGGCCTACAGCTCGATACAGCGTGACTCGGCCGCCAATTTTTGCTTTTCCAATAAGCATGCACGACAGAGCTCATTCGTAAAGCAAAAAGTGGCAGCCGAGTCGTGCTGTGTCGAGCTGTAGGCCCAACAGAAAACCGGCAGTGGAAAAGAGGCGTCTGATTCCAGAGTCCTCCTCGAGTGGGTGATTCTCTACTCAGGACTAAGAGAATGAACCTTTTACCACATTGCAATGTTGGAAACATTTCAAACACATTTCCGGGGTTCATTTGCAAGGTTTAGATGTGGCTGAAAAACGCACTCCGACTTAATGATTGGAGTCAACTCCAACTCCAACCTTTTCAGTCATCAAGGGCTCTGAAATCAGATTCTTCCAACACTGTGCTATATAGTGAATTAAGACAACTCCGACACCCATGAGGTGGCCAAGGAGGAGGTCATGTGGAGGTTGTAGGGGGATAGTGGGGGGTGGGAAGGGAATAGTAAAGGGAAGGAGGGGGGGGGGGGTACAGTAGTAGCACAGGCAGACGAGAGGCCACCGACTCCACATGCGCCACCGAGACCCAGCCATCAAGCCCCCCGATGAGGACTCGAGCAGGCGGACTTACTGGTCTTTTGCAGTGCGGTCTACGAGGGACTGGAAAGACTGTCTTTAAAATTTAGAGGATATTTGTTTTAGACACATTTTGAATCAGCCTTACAGACACAATAGAAAACTATGGCGGTCTTGGAGAGCCACTAAAGAGGAGGGATAAAACTCACTCCGTTGAGCCCGAGGATGCGACCAGGGAGGCCGGGAGGTCCAGGAGGACCAGGGGGTCCCTAAACAAACAAACAAACAAACAAACAAATAAACAAATGATCAACAAGTGATCATGGCAAACTCACAATAAAATGATGTTTCATAGTATGTGTCATGCAGTGCTGATGACAGGTTCAACGTACTTGCAAACCAATAGCATCCCCTTTGTCTCCTTTAAGTCCCACCATTCCAGGTCGACCCTTTTAACAGAACAGGAAAAAAACGCCAGTAAACATACAGCGCATGTTGTGATCAACAGAATCACTTTTTAAAGGAACACTGTGCAGGAAATGGTCAAAAAAGGTACTGCAACTATGCTGCTCATTGAAACTGTGTTGCATATTGCCAAATTTGATCTTTTCATGAAACTTTACTAAGTAATAAACTAATATTTTCTAGTATGGCCCAAGTACAGTCATTTTCGCAGCTAAAAATGGTTATTTCTGGAAATTCAAAATGGCGGACCATGGAGAAGATCCCCCTTTTCATGTATGAAAAATGCAATTTTTCCAGTCATAATGAATACTTTGAATTTGATGGTGGTGGTAAGTGTTCATGGAAAAGGTAACATTATTCAATGGGTAGCATGAATTCTGGAAATAAACAACTAAAAATCTCACACAGTGTCCCTTTAAAGCATTCTCATCAACAGGAACCAAGAATCAGAGAGTACTGACCGGTCGACCAGGTAATCCATACTCGCCCTTTGGCCCAGGTGGCCCGAGTGGTCCCTTAAAAAAAAAAAAATACAATTATTTGCTCCTGGTGTTTGTATTAACTGTGTGCATGAGTGTTTGTTTTTCTCTGTTTGTTTGTCTATGCAAAAGGATGTGTGCATGGGCCTATACTACAAAGCTGGCTCAGGATAAATTAAGGTTAAGTTAAGAGCAGGGCTCTAAATTAACTTTTTCCACCACCAGCCAATTTGGCTAGTAGACATTTTTTCTTACCAGCCAAACAGAAGTTCAACTAGCCATTTTTTAATCTTGCCAAAATAGGCTATGCGTTAGGCTAGTTGTGTTTTTTTTTAAATTATTATTATTATTATTATGGTTATTTTATTCAAAGTTCCACAACACATAAACACTACTGTATAGGCCTACATACTAGGTCTATAATAAGCATATTATATATACTTTTTTAACTTCTGCTTTATTTTTACCTTATTTTAACCTCTGAAAACAATGAATCACCAGCCACACACACAACAGACCTTTAAACCAAACACACAGCCACCACAAAACCTCACACTCCAAGGAGGGAGAAGAGATGAGAGGAAAAGAAGAGGAGGAGAGGAGAGGTCAACACACACACACACAAACACACGTTGTGCAATAATGGATATGATGTCGTGTGTGCCTATTGTGTGTTTATGTGGCCTACAGTATGATGCTATAGGCACCATTATTTCCTCCAGGAGCTCTTCTCTACCATGCGCAACAAAATTACAAGAAGCCTACGCTATGTTTGACTAAAAGCAAATAATATCACGGAAATGTTCGCTTCCTTCGTTACTTCCATAGCGTACGTAGCGCACGTAGCCTACTCGCAGGGGCATAAAGTCTGCCCTTCTTTCCGATGGCGTGGGCTTTCCAACTTAGTTGCGCCATGACTTAAAACATTTCAGAAGACAACTGACAGCTACGCTCACACTACTGACAGCCCGTTCTCCTCCTCTGCCCTTGTCGCTATTTCGTTCCACAACACTCCTGTTATTGAAACTCTTCGGTCAGGTCCTCGCAGCTTAAAAAGTCAGCCTGTTAGAGCAAGGTGTGTCGGTGTCGGCGAATGTTAATAGTAACAGTAGGTATAATAGTGACGTTAAAACTGGTGGAGCGAAAGTGACAGGAGCAGGGGAGAGTTGCCTGTCAAAGTAGTGAGCGCACAGGAGCTCTGAAATGCTTTCTGTCCTGGCGCGCGCAACAGCAGCACGGAGTGGCTGCTGCTTCGGAACTCTCACGGTGGGGTGGGGTCATGACGGGAGTGTTTATGGGTAATGTAGGAAATCTCGCCGTATCGTTGTCATACAAGCAGCCGTTATACCGTTCACAATTTATTGTAGGCTACTCGGGCGCTACTAGCCAAATGGGCGGTATAGGTATTTAATTCCACCGGCCAAAATTAATTTTCACCCGTGTTTGGCGGGTTGGCGTGTGTTAATTTAGAGCCCTGGTTAAGAGGTATATCATCTAATACAAGAGCTTTTGAGGACTACAGGCTCTTCTATTAGATGATTTACCTCTTAACTAAAGCCTGGCTCAAACTACACGACTATCGGCCCGATTCTTGGCTGAAAACCCCCCTTACGACAATCGCTGGAACGTTACCCCCCAGGGACCATCGCAAGCGATTGTCGGGAAAGATTTCCTCGTCGCAGCCGACGTTATAAGATAGAACTTTGGCAGCTCAAAGAGTCGCCGATCGCAAATCGTAGAAATCAAACAGTGTTTGGTATTTGCGACTGGAAATAGAACGCCGGGCATTGTCTCGGTGGTTGCGAGCAGGGATAAGATTGACTGTTGCGATTCTCTTCTAGTGTGCGGTGCACCCCGACGTCAAAATCTGACACACGAGTGGTGTAGTTTGAGCCTGGCTTTAGCCTTAACTTATCCTGAACCAGCTTTGTAGTATAGGCCCCATGTGTCCATAAAATCATGATCACACACATGAGAGAAACACGTGTGATTGTATTTGCGCTCATTTCAATTTACTCTTATGTGATAAACAATACATTGGTAGAGAGTAATAACAATAGAATAAGGCCCTTTATGTCTCACCATGATTCCAGCCTCTCCTGTAAGGCCACGCTCACCCTGTGAAGAGAGGAGAGAGGAGGAGAATACGGTTACCACTTGCACAGAACACACACACACACACACACACACACATACACACACACGCGCACACACACACACACACACACACACACACACACACACACACACACACACACACACACACACACACACACACACACACACACACACACCACACACCCACACACACACACACACACACACACACACACACACACACACACACACACACACATGCACGGCAACATTTTGTCCTCGCCCCGCCGATATGAACATCTGCTGGAGTACCTTGAGTCCCTTGGGGCCTCTGGGGCCCCTCATGCCCGTCACTAGAGAGCCGTCTGCCGCGATGGTGACCCCGGGCTCACCCTTCTCGCCCTGAAACAAATGAACGCACACTTAAGCATAACAGCACACACGGCCGCTGGTACATCAGAGAACAGCACAGCACTCCGATGATTTGTCCCTTCTGGCACGGGGACGAAGACGATGAAGGTGAAGAAAAAGATTTAGTGTGGCGTTATGCATTATTCACCTGGAGTCAGGAGGAGGAGGGGCGATGAGGGAGCCCTAAATGTTCTTACCTTCAGCCCCGGGGGTCCCTTCACACCTGGCAACCCAACATCGCCCTTTGGTCCTCTTGGGCCCTGAGTGATGAGCATGGGAAAACATGCATGTGATTAGTCAGCTACATGGGTAAATGCAACCTGTTCCCTCAATTAACCTGTTAAGACACGGCGTCATGAATTTGCTCTTATCAGGATGGCAATGACCAAGCCGTACTGCATTACTAAAGGCCTTGTGTTACGTCATAGTATTATGGTACTATGAAAGTTAACGTTTCAATGACTATTACAGCGTGCCTCTAGGAGGTACGGCGTGCATTAAGGGGCTACACCAAACCCTTTATCCGCACTGTCGTTTCACTTCACAGCCATCGTGTGTTTTCTAGAATCTTCTAGAATTTCGAGCAATCAATCATGAATGAGCAATTATTGTCTATTCAATCACATGGCATTGAGTTTTCATATACAGCAGGGACATACCATTTGTCTTCCAGTGAGGCAAAAGGTGAAAAGAAAACACATATCATCATTCTACAGTGCACAAGTAGTAAAACCGAGTCAGACAATCAATAGATGTGAAAATAATAGCTGATGTATGACCACCTCCCATTGAATAGCCACTTCTAAGCAGTTATGACTCTTCTGTAATTTCAT
>NC_085872.1:25567001-25577001 GCF_034702125.1 Engraulis encrasicolus
GTAAATCCCCCTTTAGGCAGACCTAGGCAGACCTAAAGACTGTTCTATTCAATGCTAGGAGTATTATGACATGCCCCTTTAGGCAGACCGGAACATGGTCATGTTAGGTGCCCATAGCAACCTATTACATTGGCATATCTCTATATACTTAAATAATCTCTGACAGTACTGTACCTCAAGAGTGATGCCATTTCCTGAGGTCCCTGGTGGGCCGGGTGGCCCTGGAGGTCCCTGTAGGCCGGGAGAGCCCATCGGACCTGCCGGCCCAGGTAAGCCGACCGCTCCGTCCTCACCCGAGTCACCCTGCAGGGGAAAGGGGGAGTGCGGAAAACCAAAGTATTCAGGATCGGTCTGGTGGAGACTGGCGATGCATTTTTTTTCCATGTCTGGTGTAAAATAGAATAGGGTAAGATGTGTCATGCTGGTCAGAGTGCACTCCCGCTCCATCACTGATGGCAGACCTGCGTGCTCCCTGTGCACCCCCATGATTTAGGCGATCTAGACAGCACACTTAAGCCCCAATCAGACTAGAAGCGCAATGCAGGTTGAAAAGGCAAAAAGGGTGCACCACACAGCACTGACTTTTTGTGCCTCCATCACACAGAAAGCTGTTTTCCCAGGCCAGGCTCGTCCGGCCCTTATTGATGTCTGCAGTGCAGCAGCATCATTCAACAGTGCATCACGACTTGACTACAATTGTCTGTGCCCACATCATGCTTTCAGGACAGCTGGTGCGTGGTCAAAATAGAAATGTTGACATAAAGAAAATGGCATGTTCTTCCCTAAATGTGTTTGTGCTCAAACTCTTTAAATAAATGAACTTTGGTGACCTGCAGCAACAGCATAATAAAATAACTACCATAAAATTGCAAAAAGAGAGTAAAAGTATTGCAATTAGGGTTGCCCTACTGTGTAAATGTGTCTACCAGCCTAGAAACACAGCTAAGAATAGTATGTGGTGCACAATTACCTTTTTCCCAGGTAGTCCTGCTAATCCACGCTCTCCCTAGACAATGGAACATCATATATTATCCACTTTTTGAAGAACACTCACTTATTGAATAATCATAAGTCTGGCCACATTCTTCTTTCAGAGAGAATAAAGTTGGTGAAAAGTAAAAGGTCAATATATACATAAGGGATCTTTCCACACATGCACACACGCCCATGTTACATTTGCAAGACCTTTTCAATTTTCAAATGATTCACTTCTTTGCCGTGCAATATATATCACATATATATTACCTTAAACCCTTTGGGACCACGTGGACCTGGGAAACCGTCATGACCCTGTAGACAAAAGACAGATATTTCACATCAGGCTAAATGACTTTCTCATAATGATATAGTCAGTGTTTGTGTCTGTAACTAAATGAAAATGAAATGTTACAGAAATGTGTGTGTGTGTGTGTGTGTGTGTGTGTGTGTGTGTGTGTGTGTGTGTGTGTGTGTGTGTGTGTGTGTGTGTGTGTGTGTGTGTGTGTGTGTGTGTGTGTGTGTGTGTGTCTGTCTGTCTGTCTGTCTGTGTCTGTGTCTGTGTCTGTGTATGTGTCTGTCTGTGTCTGTGTATGTGTCTGTCTGTGTCTGTGTGTGTGTCTGTGTCTGTGTCTGTGTGTGTCTGTGTCTGTCTGTGTCTGTGTGTGTGTGTGTGTCTGTGTGTGTGTGTGTGTATGTGTATGTGTATGTGTATGTGTCTGTGTATGTGTATGTGTATGTGTATGTGTATGTGTATGTGTATGTGTATGTGTATGTGTATGTGTATGTGTATGTGTATGTGCATGTGCATGTGTATGTGTGTCTTTGTGTGATGCGTGGAAATTTGGAACAGAGCCTTCCACATGGTGTTAGTAAAAGCAAAAACCAAAGTTGTTCAAAAAGACAGATTTTCTCCAACAGTTCATGTTCAGCAAACACGCGTAGTTTTAGTTTAAAGCTTGTTAAAAGTTAATTGAATGAATTTAGAATAAAAAGCAATGATAAAGTATTGTAGTAAGTATTGCATATGTATTATACAATATGGGATAAGCACCCCTAATGAGGTGCAGTATGCATAATTGAGTGCCACCTACTGGTAAGGTTGTATACTGCAACCTGCAAAAATTTATTTTCACCCTTTTCAAACATGCGGTCAGTTGATGGTTGAATGCTTACAGTTTTTCTCGATTGCCTACACACAATTTTCGGAATCGCTCTTCGAATTCTCAAAACTCTACACACAAATCTCCAAACCTCACACACAACGGGCCAAACTCTTCACTACCTCTGAAAAATGCACGTCTTGTCTCAAAACAATGTACTCTCTTCTAAAAACCTCATTTTGTCGTCAAATGACACACACAGACAGTCACTACAATACACATTTGCAGACCCATTAAAACACTGTTGGGCACAGGGTAAAACTAATTTATCCCAGTAACTTGGGCTTTTTTTGTTCTGGATTGCATGGATACTGTGACATAAGTTGGAAAAACTTCATTCCCACAACACACAAACAGAAACAGAAAGATTTGTATGTCTTTTTCACAAAAATAACACAAAGATAAACCCCACTGCCTATTTGGCAGTACAAAAAACCCATTACATTACTGTATAGCCTATTGCTATGAAAAAAAAAACTCTATACTCAACTTGAAACACAGTAGAAACTTATTTTTTTCAGTGTTCTACTTACTAAAGAGGGTATTTTTCTGTAGTAAAATACTGAAATATTGTTTTTAGACTCGGAGTACACAGACGTGTATATATTTTACATATTTTTAAAAATATTTAAAAATTGCACTAATGTATTGTAAAATATTGGGTAACCGCATGAAAGTTATGTCTTGTATAACATAGTTTTGAGTTCAAAAACTAAACAAATGGGTTTTCTCCTTGCATCCACTCATTTTTCATCAATATGACATGCAATGTGTGTCCTTATGGGGTGATGATTTCAGATTGTAAACCGGTATGAAGAGAGTTTGCCCATGTGATGAGGAAGTGAACATAGTTGCAGTTGATTGTAGTGTTGTGAATGACAGTGTGTTCCATGAGAAACCCAGTGTTTTTCTTTATGAAAATTGAGTGTAATCCAGAGAATTGTGTGTAATGGTGTGAAAAGAGTGTGTTTTAAAACTGGAATTTGAGTGTTAAGTAGGAATTGTGTTTAGTGTTCAGTGACATTGGTTAGGGGAGTTGGGAAATGGGTGAGATGTTCCGAGAATTGTGTGTGAAGTACCAGAACTTGTGTGGAGGCAATCGAGAAAAACTGTAATAATACCCTGAAATATAAGTTAAAACTTATATGGAAAACAAACAAGGAACAGCTTTTAAGGTGAGCTGCAAGGCCACTAAACCACACAAAAATCCCTTCTATGTAATATTTGAATTTCAAACAAACCAAATTGGAGATGCTCTATGGTGACCAAAAGAACAGGTACTTCGAATATGTACGGCACGACAGAACTTAAACGTAATTAATTGAAAGAAAATGGTAAACTTTAGAAACAAGCAATAGCTTCCCATATCAATTTCAGGCAATACCCTCAAACTCACACATGCAGCCAGAAGCAGAAACAGCCAGGGTGAGCGCAGTCAAGGAACATGGATGGCATGTTATCAGTGTTGGAGAAAAATTCTGTCTTTTCTTAAGCCTGCTGTCTCATTGACCTGAGAGAGCCAGGGCAATACTTCTCCGGAACCAAGCCCAGATTCAAACGCGGAACCAAAGCCGGACGAAAAGTCCGATCCAAACCCAGAGCCCGACCCAGAACCACTAAGGTCCTCTACTTCCTCAAACACCAGGCGCTAGGGTCCCGTAGGGAAGGGCAAGACAATCATCAAAGGGAAGAGGAGAGGAGAGGAAGACACAAGTCATTAAGGACCTCTGGTAAGGATAGCATTAACATTACCTTTCTAATGTAGCTAAAAAAATACACTGTATATCTCCCTATATACTCACTAAGTAACACGTGCACTTTAGAAAACAATTGGGGTCTGCCTACACTAATTTACGATTGGCTAGTGTATGCATTTTTTAGCCAATTTTGTTAAGTTGTACCCGACTAAAGCCTGGAGATCTTTTACAGACACATACTGAAACAGTTTAATTTGCTGTAATTGTAGTGCTGCATAGGCATATTCCCAGATGTACACTATATTACCAAAAGTATTCGTTCACCTACCTTGACTGACTCACATATGAACTTCACTGCCATCCAATTCCCAACCCATAGGGTTCGATATGATACAAGTCCACCTTTTGTAGCTATTGCAGCTTCAACTCATCTGTGAAGTCTACCTACTTTTTAACCATTCTTCCAAAAGCACATTGGTGAGATCACACACTGATGTTGGTTAAGAAAGCCTGCCTTTCAGTCTCTGCTTCAATTCATCCCAAAGGCGTTCTATCAGGTTTAGGTTAGGACTCCGTGCAGGCCAGTCAAGTTCATCCATACCAGACTCTGTCATCCATGTCTTCTTTATGGACCTTAGTTTGTGCACTGGTGCAGAGTCATATTGGAAGAGGACAGGGCCCGCTCCAAACTATTCCTGCAAGGTTGGGAGCATGGAATTGCCCAAAATGTTTTGGTATCCTAAAGCATTCAAAGTTGCTTTCACTGGAACTATGGGGCCAAGCCTAACTATTGAAAAACAACCCCACACACCATAATTTCTCATCCACCAAATTTCACACTCCACACAGTGCAGTCACAGTGCAATTCTCTTGTCAACCTCAGAAACCCTGATACGTCCATCAGATTCACAGATGGAAAGGTGTGAACCATCACACATTGTACTGTGGCTTGGACGCAGCTGCTAAGCCATGGAAACCCATTGCATGAGGTTCTCTGCATGGTGTACTTGGGCTACTCTGAAGGTCACATGAAGTTTGGAGCTCTGTGGCAATTGACTATGCAGAAAGTCAAGCACAGGGCAGCCGTGCCCTAGTGGTTAGAGAGTTGGTCTTTCAATCTAAGGGTTGCTGGTTCGAATCCCCCCTGACCTCTCCCTTCACCTCCATCCATGGCTGAGGTGCCCTTGAGCAAGGCACCTAACCCCACATTGCTCCAGGGACTGTAACCAATAAAAAATGAAAGCGTCAGCTAAGTGACATGTAATGTAATGTAATGTCAACCACCTCTTTGCACTATGCTCCTCAGCATCTGCTGACCCCATTACATGGCCTACCACTTCATGGTTGACTTCCATTTCTTATAATAAAGCTCACAGCTGAATGGGGAATACCTAGCCGCGAGGTCATTTCATGAATGCATTTGTTGCACTGGTGGCATCCTATAATGGTTCCACACTGGAGTTCACTGAGATACTGCGAGCAGCCCATTCTTTCAGAAATGTTTGTAAAAACAGTCTGCATAGCTAGGTGCTTTATTTAATGCACCTTTGACCAGATAATTACAGGCAGGACGCCTGATTCTGATCATTTGGATGGGTGAGCGAATACTTTTGGTAATATGAAGTAGTGTATTTCCTGAGCCTATGCCTGCAGCATTGTTAAACACAGATAGAGTCGAATTCCCGGTAGAGCTCCAGGGCCTGCTGCCAGAGTGACCTTCAGCCGAGGATGCTGATCTGTCTGTGAGCGAAGGGTACTTACAGGCACGCCTGGTTTACCCACGGGTCCTTCCTTTCCAGGGGCTCCGGGCCGGCCCGGGGGCCCAGGTAGCAGGGCCTCAGGTGGGGTGAGCGGGCCTGGGGGCCCAGGGGGCCCTGGTGGCCCGGGAGGACCAGGGGGACCCTGGGTAAGGACAGATGTAAGGAGATGATATGGTTATAAGGGGTAAGGCAGAGGTTAGAGAGAGAGCCTGTGTAGACAGCATTACAGTATGTATACTACTGTATGTGGGCTTATGAACGAACAATTAAACAAGACTTTGCACAGCCATCTCATCGTAGTATCAACGAATTGTAGTGATAGTCTACTGACATTTTTCAAAAACGGTCTTAAATCTTCAATCAACATTGTATCTTGCCAGCCTTTCTAGCAGAAAAAAACACACATCTAACCCTCTTAATGGGGTGCAAAGCATCACTTTAACATCCACTTACATGTCTGCTTTACAGTTTGATTCATTCATATTCATAGACCTGAATCATAATTACAGCACAGACAACTGTATAATGATATTCAGAATAATCAACTCTCATTGACTCCACTCATCAAGCTCCAATCATGGCACCCACTGCACTGGGATAACTCTACTGAATTGGTTGAGTGCCAAGGGGCTGATGACAGGGGCCTGCTGAGCTCCCCCTGCTGGTAGATGTGTGGAACTTTGGAATGAGGAGTCTACACAATTCACACTCTGTTTCAGTGCGTAATTACAGTAATATGCCATACACTGAAACATGAACACTGAAGTGCACAAGTGCACCATATGAGATCTAGAATAAAACATATTTTTGTTTGTTTTTTATTCCATGGCAGACAAGTCGAAACAAAGGGTGAAGACAATGGTCGAAACGTAATCCTAGGGCTTTTGAGTGTGCAGACTCCTCACTCCAAATGTTCAGTCAGCCTTTGTCCTGCACCTTTTCCTAGGATGTGTGCACAATTTTAACCCTCAGCTGTATGGAACTTAACAGCCGATCATCTTATTTCCATACTCACTCTGATAATTTCTGTATCGCTGTCAAAGTCTCCGAATCCAGAGCCGTATGCATCAATGGCATCCTGTAAAATACAGCAGCCATTCGTCAAAACCAAAAAATAAGCACCACACCACACACCTTGCTAACTTTATCAGGCAGAAAATCACGCTGCATATGATGACCCAAGTCTCGTGAGAGTATTGTACTATACAGGAGAGTACTTGATACACCATCAAGCTACATATAAGAGTGGACTTGGAGGTATCATGCAAGCCTGGTTTTACCATACCACATGAAATTCATGTTTGGTCTGGATCCTCAATACCCTGGAGAGCTTGGTTGAGAGGAGTGAGCTCAGCTCTGGTTTGAAATGAGTGGTGACCTATCGCTGACAGTTGACGTTCATGGCGTATGTTATTATGCGCCCAAGCACGTTCGCTTATTGCCCGGCCACCTGGAGGACGACTAATCCCTCCCCAGAGAAGCGTGATGAGACCACTCCTGAATTACGAAGCAGTTCTAAATGAATGGTCTGGCCTGTCAGACTAGTATCATAAAAAAACACCACAATGACATTATCATAGTCTTGCAAATGAAGTTTGAACTGATACCTCAATATCTACTGTATATCTACATCTAACAGAAACAAAAAAAACAACAACAACACATGACTGAAGATTGAAAAACATAACAGATAGTCACTGACCGGATATCTGGATGCGCTGGAGAACACGCGTTCGCCTGGTGGTCCAGGAGGTCCGGGTGGCCCCGGGGGGCCGTACAAACCCACTCCAGGCTCACCCTGCCGGGGGTAGGAGAGACATCAGAAGCCATTACCACCCCATGGCTTCAAGTGCTCAACCAATACCAGCTATCAGATGCTGACAAAAATTCATTTAGATGCATGGTCGATTGCAAAATCTTGTAAACAGCTGTTCTGACACTGTAATGACAAATACCCTCTTTCTAATCAGTAGTGTGTGATCAACGGACAGTCTCACCTTGTCACCCTTGGCTCCAATCTCCCCAGCTAATCCAGGAGTCCCAGCTGGTCCTCTCAGGCCCTGAGAGAGACACAGTTGATCCAGTGAGGTTGACGTGTGATATTAACTTTGGAGGCAGCAGTTAACCACTGATTTGACAGTGTGAGTATCCGAGAGAGAAGGTGTGCAAGTGCTACATGCTGTAGTGATGGCCTGAAGAAGACACTGATTCAGACAGACCACAACCCAAACCAAAGATTATGTGTAGGTACTTACTGGCATTCCATCTTGTCCTTTGCGACCCTACAGGAAAAAAAAAAGTGCAATACAAATTGCAATACAAAATTGTTAGTTCACAGGGCACGTTGCACATTACAAAGATCTTGCAGTGTGTTCATTTTGAGACACGTACAGGCACGCCATCCTTCCCAGGTCTTCCTGGGTTCCCTGGTACCCCAGCAGGGCCCTGGGGCCCCCTCTGCCCCGGCTGCCCAGACGCGGTTCCTGCTCTTGAGGCGCTGGTGGGGCCAGGGGGCCCGGGAGGACCTGGAAGGCCACGAGGACCCGGGTCCCCACGCTCCCCTTTGGGCCCCTGGCCAATCGGACCCTATGGAAACAAGAAAAAAAGTAATGCTGTTTGTTTGTTGTAACTGCATATCACCAGCACGTGATAACTGACAGTACATACAGTAGGGACTTCTTTCCTGTTTGTAAAGCTTTTTATTAGGTAGGGTCATCACTGCCAGTGCAACAACACAAGAATTGAATATATAATTTTAGCTACCATGATCACGCAGTATCATGGATGAAATGCAGTTTCATTGTACTTACATCACCTGACCGCTCTCCAAGTTCCTCAGTGCCATGCCCTGAAACCAAACAGCATATTCATCCACTGAAGCACCACTTTATTAATTGATTACCAGAATCAATAGCTATATATAAACAACCTCCAGCATTTTGTTAACAGTTATTACTATAATATTATAATGTTCATAGTATAGTATAGTATAAAAATCAAGTATGTTACTATAGTATAATAGTGAAATATATGGTATAATACAGTATATAGTACAATATATAGTATAATTTAGTATATTACAGTATACTATTCAGTATGCTACAGTATAGCATAGCACCGTATCACATCACATAGTACAGTATAGTAAAAGGTATTATGGTATGATAGTCTATCAGTGATGTTGAAGCTCTAGTGTGGATGTCCAGATGGTACCTCCCAGCAGCACCTCCTGTGTGGGGTAGGTGTCCTCTGTAGGCACCAGGTGTCCAGAGTGTCCAGACAGCTCATCGTCCTCTACCACAGGGCCCACCGTTGGAGGGGCCCGCACTGGTGCTTCAGGCTGCACAAGATACACAAGACAGTCACTTACTGTCTCTGTCTTATGATGTCTGATGTCTCATTCATTTTCTGCATTTGAAGGGTTTATTTGCAAAACGGTGTATCTCCATTTTTGGACTTTTGCATTTTATTATTGGAAATGACTGTTCAGAGGTCAGAGGAATTCTTACCATTTCACATATTTTGGGAACATACTTTTTTAACCTACATAAAATGCATTTTGCAATGCAATTCAATGGAATGCCCAATACAAAATGTCAATTTCCCAACATTCTACAAAATGGAGATACACCGTTTTGCAAATAAACCCTTCATTTTTTCAAATTTGTCCATTTCTTACTTTCTTTCTTTCTTTCTTTCTTTCTTTTTTTCTTTCTTTCTTTCTTTCTTTCTACACTCCCTTACACATATGCAGTTACATATTTGCCCTCATGTGAAAAAAGACAAGAGGGTACAGTAGCTTATGTGTGGCATGGAGGATAAACACGAGAACGCCGGCCCGGCAGCGTGCTGTACATCAGTGAGTCATACTTCATGCCACGTCCACCACCGGCGGTAACCAAGGCGGTTGAGAAAAAGCCTCTGTCTCGCATGGAGATAAAAGCACACGGATGCTGAGCATGTGATGCCTCTGGATAGGTACGTACAGCATGATGGAAATGACAAGGACGCAAACACTGGGCCGTTTTCAGTGGGAATAATGCAACATGTGATTGCATTCTTTATATAGAGGTGGATTTCAAACCACTGTATTGTGCCATAAAACAGGGAGAATGCATTTAAGACAGGATGTGTGCACTGAATACAATTTTCCCCTTCCGCATGTTCACAGAGTAGCACACCATTTGCATGCAAATCATTCCATATTTAGTGAGAACATGGCACGTCAGATCTGCTTTGCTTCTGTTTTGAAAACAAATGATGCAAGCCAGTAAAAAGCATGAAGTGGGCAAGATTATGCAACATCTTCCACAAGCTAAACTGTAGTTCATTCTCACGCCACTTTACAGTAATTCACTTAGTATGCGTGGTTAGACTCATAATGGCAGGGGATTGTGATGCCTTA
>NC_085872.1:25582001-25584501 GCF_034702125.1 Engraulis encrasicolus
AGCTTGCTTGGGAATACAGTCTTTGTTCTGAACTACGTCTAGAATCTCAGTCTCACAGGTATTCATTACAGGACGACTGCCTGTTGTTAGGCCTGTTGAGGATGCCCAATTAGAGAAAACAGGTTGTGTATTTTAGGGACAATGCCAGTCAGGAACAATACCAAACTTAAAATGCCATGTCATACTTTCTGCCCAAAGAACTCTCTCTATGGTATTTTACAACCTGATTAAGCCCATTTAATTACCTTAAGGAAAATCGTAGGGAAGGAAATTAGGCTCTGCATGTCTGGTGAATTGTGGTTGCTGCTTAATTCATTGATATGCAGCATATCCTGCCTGGGCAACACTGGGCCAACTCCAACTTCTCTAAATTTAGCGATGGCCATTTCCTGAGATATTTTTTTTTCCTCATGCCAACGCACTCCGTTCCCTTCAGCAGCTCATATATACTATGCCTTAAATCAGAGGAGACACGTCCTGTTAAGTCCGGCTGCCACTAACATTCCCCAGTCACCTAAGACACACTTCACTACAATACCATGACATGCTGGCCAAGGCCATGAATGTCAGTCGGTCAAGGCCATTCTTTATGCTACAACATTCCCTCGCATGCACTGCTGTCTCCCGAGGAGACCAGCATCGCTCGCACCCACACATTCCGCAGGACGCAGGAGTAGCCCATGAAGTGCTCTCGCATTTTCTTTTTTTCTACTCTCATCAGGCCAAGAGTCCAGACTCTTCTTCAATGCTGCTATGTTTTGTTCAAATTAGATAAGGCGTTGAGTTATTGTAATGACCTTTGAGGTCTACGGCCTCTTACAACGCAGGTGTCGTCTGTAACAGGGGACCTCATCCTTTGAGAAATGCTCATTACGTGTAACACAATGGCACATGGCACATACAACATACAGCTTAACAAGGCTGTGCGATGAATCCCAATTAACTGCTTGCCTGAGTGTGTGTGTGTGTGTGTGTGTGTGTGTGTGTGTGTGTGTGTGTGTGTGTGTGTGTGTCTGTGTCTGCGTCTGTGTCTGTGTCTGTGTCTCTGTGTGTGCTTGAATGGCACTATCTGATACACACACACATTGTATATGAAGAGATGGCTGCGTATTACACCTGATAATTAATTACATAATTACAATTCAAAATGCAGGGAGTATGGACTTATTAAACTGTCATTAGAAGTGGGTCAGGAGTCAAAGTGCTAACCATGTCACAGTATATGTCTGACCATTACCATCATAATGATTAGAGAGGGGAGGGGTGTGCAACAATCTTGTGGGGAGGGAGACAATCTCAGCTGTTGCAGTAGCCACTGCATTGGCAAAAATATAGTGACCAACTTGGTGTTACTGAACATCACTCCCCATTTCCTTCACATTGACTTAACACGCCTACTCCTCCTCATTCACATTGGTAGAGTTCTCAGTTGTCTTTCAAAAGTATATTTCAACAATTGTTGGGTAACAAGTATAATTTCTACAAAAAAATGAATAAAGATGTTCAGAGAGAGAGAGAGAAATAAAGACGGACTACTTTGGCGTAGTGGGTGTTAAGCCACTTATAAAAAGTCAAAACCTTTCAAAGAGGTCAACCTGCATTCTACTTTTAAGAGGGGCAGCCGTGGCCTAGTGAGAGAGTTGGTCTTTCAATCTAGGGGTTGTCGGTTCGAATCCCCCCGACCTCATCTACATCTACCTCACCTACATCTCCATCCATGGCTGAAGTGCCCTTGAGCACGGCACCTAACCTCACATTGCTCCAGGGACTAACCAATACCCTGAAAAATAGTTGTAAGTCACTTTGAATAAATGAAAGCGTCAGCTAAGTGCAATGTAATATAATGTAAAAGAACCCACAGCTACACTACTCAATATTTGGACAACACACATTACAGTAAGACCATGTCTGAGAGCTTACACAATCTGACATAATTTTGTGACACTTTATCACGCGTCAATTGTCAGGATTTCTTTCAGCACCTAATAGTAAGGCGTTGCTTTGACAACACTTTGCCTGGGTATCCTGAAAAGATAAAGTTTTTTTTCTACTGTGAATTGAATTTCTTCAGTTTCTACCCAAAGTTTATATTGGGGGATTTATTTCAACTGCACAACATAACCTTTCTAGTCTTGAAAAGTTACATGTCTCTGATGCCGACTCCCCGACCCCCATATGAATATCACATGGTATCTTAAACGTTTAATGACATCTAGACTCAGTAAAGTCTTGAAAAAAACTGGCAAAGGATATCACATTAGCTAGATGGACTGCTTCAGCCCTCACTCCTCAAGGTTGCATGGGACTTCAAAAATGCGGTACAGTCAGTCAAGGATCCGCCTTTGCCCTTGCCAAGATTAATTACCATAATGGCTTTATTACACATGCCAGGTCAAAGGTCAGCTGAGGTACCGCATTCCATGTCCCTCTAACGCAGTGATTAAGCGGGAGGGCGTCGGCTACCTCCCAGGCATCTTTCTGCACTTTCACAAAAAAAGCT
>NC_085872.1:25587001-25609501 GCF_034702125.1 Engraulis encrasicolus
CCAGGAGGGCCAGGGTGGTGGTCAGCATGTGCCCCAGTGTGGTAGTGGTAGCCACAGCTGGCTCCGTGCCCACGACAGTGGGCAGCTCTGTGGTGGCCGAGGGGGCCAGCGTGGCCTCCACCTTGCGCACAAACAGCCTCCACCACTGGCCGTGCGTCACAGGCAGCAGGCACGACACCAGCAGCAGGACGGGCAGGCACAGCGCTCCAACACCACGCATCCTGATCCTGCCCGTGGCGCGACCCCAGGAAAAAACGTCAAAAAGACTTCACAAGCGAGAAGACGAGACTTAGATCCAGCAGAGAGCAGCTCCAACTGAGCAGGCGTTGGGAGAGGGCATGGAGGGAGAAAGAGAGAGAGATAGAGAGAGAGATAGAGAGAGAGGAGTGTGGTGCACCCCTGCTGCTGCGGCCGGGTTCTTGCCCCTCCTGCTCTGCACCTCTCCGTTTTGTAGCGGTGGCCCCCGAGCGGACCCCCTCGGTGCCGGTGAGGGGCCCTCAGTGCCTCTTCACCCCCCGACTCTCCCCACAGCACCACGCAGACTTTGGTATTCAGCCAAGCAGCTCAGTGTCGGCCTCACTTTGCAAGACCTTCCATCAACAATGAGGGGACCGCTCAAAGAAGTCAAATACTACACCCGCAAAACACAACACACGCAACTTCCCGCACTCTCTCTCTCTCTTTCTCGCTTAGTTTAGCCCTTAAGTTCCACTTGCTCTTCCTTGTCTGGTGTGGACCCCCTGTGCAGGCTCTGTCTGTGCTTATCTGTGTCTCTCTCGCACTGTCTTTCTCTGTGCATCAGTCTCTCTCTCTCTCTCTCTCTCTCCTTCTCTTTCTCTCTCTCTCCTTCCCTCCCCTCTCACCAGCAGAAGCATGCCACTGATTCTGTGTGGGTGTGCAAGGGAGGGGGGCAGGGTGGCCTGGTGTGGTGTGGGCTGGTGCTGAGTAGCTGGTGCTGGGATTTGCAAACAAACGCGCCACAACAATGGGATCCGATCCCCCGTATTGGCTCCCAGCTCCTGCGAGCCTCCTTGCTCCTACCACCACCAGTGTTGCCAGATGTGTCTGATCAAATCCCGCCCAAAAGGTTCTCCAAAACCGCCAAAATGCGCTAAATTCCGCCAAATTTCAACAAATTGCATTGATTTCTATGGGCACAAAACTACAGAAAAACCCGCCATATGGTCAATTTCTCCTGTTTTTACCGCAGACGACCATTCCAAGTAGCCCAATTGGGCAGGTAACCGCCCAATCTGGCAACACTGCCTACCACCACCAAGGCCCCAATAAGGGCATTTCCTGCTAATATTCTTGCACCAAACGCCCGCTCGTGTAATTCTCAAGACCTTGCACAAGAGCAACAGAAGCTCCAAACTGGTCCAGACTGCGTACCAAAAAAAACCACGAAAAAAACAGCCGACCCTTGGGAAATAATGCCACAGTCATTAAAAAAACACACAAAAAACAAGAAAGCCAAATAGCCGAGAAAACCCGAAAAATAAGCGAATCAGGGATGGGGGTTATGTGAGGAGCAACTGTTTTCTTGCTTGAACCGAAAACGTCACGCTGCAATTTTAGTCTAGCTTGGATTGTCATCTGTCATCTGCAAGGGCGTGCAGTATATTGAGACATTTTGTGTTGTGTTTTGAACAGGCTCCATTCCAAGCTCCTGAGACATGGGAAAGCTGCCTTGTAAAAACAGCTAGGGCCAAATCAAGGCTAGGCAGCGCGGAGCCAAAGTCCCCCTGAGTCAAGTGTCCACAGCCCACTGATCACAGCAGCCAATGACAAAGAGGGGATTGTTTGGATCCACAGAGAGGAGACGGGTCCATCCCTCTACAAAATCTGTCTGTCTGTCTGTCTGTCTGTCTGTGTGAGTATGTGAGAGGTACTGACAGAGAAAAGGGAGAATGAGTGTGTGTGTGGTTGTGAGAGAGAGCGTGAGAGAAAGATGGACTGAGAGAGAGAGAGAGAGAGAGAGAGAGAGAGAGAGAGAGAGAGAGAGAGAGAGAGAGAGAGAGAGAGAGAGAGAGAGAGAGAGAGATGGAGAGATAGAGGAAAGCGAGCAAAGGAGCTTTAATGAGGTACTGACACACACACACACACACACACACACACACACACACACACACACACACACACACACACACACACACACACACACACACACACACACACACACACACACACACACACAGCCAAAAACAAGCACCCACTACATGGCTTGCTGTGACCAGCTATAGCTGTGATCAAATGGTAATGGCAAATGGACTGCATTTACACAGCGCCTTTCCACTCCTTCGAGCACTCAAAGCACTTTGAACATTGTATGCCTCAAATTCACCCATTCACACTCACATTCACACACCGGTGGCAGTGGCTGCCACGCAGGCTACTACCACCCTACCACCAAAATACATCCTCAATTATGTGAGGTAGTATTATTGCATGACTACACACAGGGTGCGATTTGTCGGAAAACCAGAAGGGGGGAGATGTTTCTGTTTTTAAGCAATATCAATTGAATAACATTGAACTGTGATTAAAATTATGCGTAAAAAGTGGCAATATCAAAACCAGAAGGGGGGACAATTCCCCCCATCCCCCCCTACAAATCGCACCCTGACTACACAACATAAAGTACATAAGGGCATCTTTCTCTCTAAGGGCGTCTTTCTTGACCCACTTGCATGCAG
Organism: Engraulis encrasicolus; assembly: GCF_034702125.1. Lineage (NCBI taxonomy): Eukaryota > Metazoa > Chordata > Actinopteri > Clupeiformes > Engraulidae > Engraulis > Engraulis encrasicolus. The sequence continues at coordinate 25,589,698 of NC_085872.1, forward strand.
CACGCACTGGTGAACACATCCACCTGCCCTTAAGTGGCCCGGCATGTGATTAAGGTAAGGGGTACTGACAGCCATGTGCAGTGCAGTGCAGTGCAGTGCAGTGCAGTGCAGCGGTGGTCGTGACAGAGGTGCTAGCCGGCAGGAGCACTTGTGTTGGCTAAATGAGGGATTTGTGCCGAGTGCGGACGGACGGAGGCCCTGGTTTAGGAAGTGCGGTTTGCGTGCGATGCCGTTTCATGTGAGGTTGGGGGTCAGGGTCGATGCCTCCATTGTAATTACTGGGGCCTGGCGGGGTGCAGCAGAACTGCGGGGGGACTGGGGGGGTAGGGTACAGGGGGGGGACCGCTGGGCGATGAGGGAGGGGGCAGGAAAGGGTGAGCCCCCCTGCCAGCCACCCCTAACCCTGCTCCCTGCCACCGGCCCCCTTCGTGTCTGTTAATTGGTTTATTGTCAGAAGCCATTGGCGGCGGAATGGTGAGGATTTATTCTGTGGAGTAAAAAGCTGCGTTAACACTATAGCTCTCCCGCCAAGGCCATCACGGTTAATGGAACAATTACACATTGTTGTGCATTTTTAGAATTCCAAAGAAGTGTTCCAAGACGGGCTCTGGAACTGTGCAGTGTGTGCTTCAGTGTGCTAAATATGAGATGAACAAAAAAAGGCACAGTGCGTATAATCTGTATAATTACAAGATACTCACCCTATGAATATAAATTGGCACAACAACATACTGTATATGAGTACTGCATAGAAAACGACAGCAGGAGTGGAACAGGAGGGGCTTCTAAATCATAACGCTCAAACTGTGCTATCACAACCTGCAGCCAATGAGCACTTAGGAAACACCTCCACGGCCTACTTGGGAAGTCACCCAATCATGCAAGTACTGAATATAGCAACATCACAATACATAAAATCATATAGTTCTACAGAGATAGACCACAAACCTCATCACGCACCAATTAATTCACTCAGTGAATTTAATTGGGCTGGTTACACCACTTCCACAACTGTCCGCCATTGTCAACGCCACATACTGTCTTTTATTTACAAAAATACACACAACTCTGAAACACCCAACCACAAAGTACCCTTCAAGCGGCAATTCTGTGGGAAGAAACGTCTTGGTGACCGAGGTCAGAGGAGAGTAGGCACAATGGTTATGGCTGACTCAAATAACTATTCAACCAGCAATTATGGGTTATGGCCAAGCATCAGACTGCCCAACATGTCAAGCCTGGAGATAGGAAGGCCATGACACAGCAAATCAGACCTGTTTTCATAACAACCCTCATGGCAGCCAAGAACAGAAAGCTGAGGCTTAACTGGGCACAACCTCAGTAAACCTGGAATGAAGGTTGTAGACAGGAGAAAAGCGTAGGCTACTCTTTTTTTCTGGAGGCAGACCTAAATCTATGGACAAACAGCTGCAACATCCACAGTCAAGGTCAGTGTGGTGATGATGATGTACACACGTAATAGTGTAGGAAAGATCTTCTTTTCTCAGTAATATTGATCAATTACAAATTCAATGTCTGTCTTTTTAGTTGAAGGAGAGGATTGTGCACATCCCAGGGAAAGGTGCAGGACGAAGGCCAACTGTAGTTTTCAGAGTGAGAAGTCCGCACACTTAGAATCCTTTTTGTTGCATTTTATGATTTCATGGCAGGATAACGTTTCGACCTCAACAGTCTTCTTCAGATTCTCTACAAACACAGTCTGAGTGGTGATTAGAACATGTCTGTCTTTTTAACCATAGCTGCTGGCCAGCCTGGTTGCTATGCCCAGTCACTGAACCGACTGAACTTAATTGATATTTGATTGTGGTGGAACAGGACATTCACATCATCAATGTCCAAATAACACAACTGCGGATGAGTAATGCCTTGACTCTACACCAATATCACAACGTTTTTTCAACGTCTTACAGAATCAAGTCCAGATTGTTGGTTTTGAAAGCAAAGGGGCCCATGTAATAAAACAGTAGCCTAAGTGTTATAGAATAACATCTGCTTATTAGAACTTAAATATCTAAAAATTATTAGTGATAAGGAAACGATAGAAAGCAAAAGCAAAAGCAAAAGCAATAGCAAACAGAAAGTGTTGACCAGATATAAGATATTGCCGTTACAGTAAAGCACTATTACACGCCACATGCAACACTGGACAGGTGCGCAATCTGCAGCTAGTAGAAGGACAACAAGCAGAGGTGTCAAAAGTAAAAGTAAAAAAAGAAACACAGTTTCCTTCCAACACAAGTAACTTATCTGAATAACCAGTATACCTGTGTACTTGTCTTGTGATCAGTTAACTCTGAACTGGTTGGACCAAGTTTGTGGTGGGTCCTGGTTAGGTTTACAGTGCTTTTCAGTAACAACACATCTATCTCATATCTATCTCATTAGGTACAATGGTGAAAATGGTGTAACAGCTATGTAATGCCATGTGCTAGTGTTATAATTACACCACAAAAGTACTTTTACTTTTACTTTTGACACCTCTTCCAGCTAGATAGGCCAAACCTGATCATAGAACTACTACAATTGTATGATTTATATGAAACCTGATTAGCTCATGGTAATCAGAGTAGTAGTTAAATACTGTTCGGACATTCACCGTCCTGACATTTTTTTCACTCAATTTGATTTATGTACACAAACGTGAGAATGAGGATAACTGTCTACAGAGGGGCATTGAATGTGTGTAGCCTAGGCCTACCTACCTTAGGCCAATCACATTTCGGGTGCAGAGCATTGCACAGCTCAATCACAGCTTAAGTAGAGTGGAGTAGAGTAGTAGAGTGCTAGGGAGTTACCATTTTTGACAGACATGAACTGTCTAAATTCTCTAAATATTGGTGTCAGTCTTCCACAGCAACCTGCAAGCTACACTGCCTACAGCCGGTTGAAATCGAAGAACGCAATGGTGCTCTACTGCCACCCTCTGGGGTGTTGGCGTTAATACCAGTCATTTTCTATCAGTGCCAATGTATGTCCCCTGCAATGATTTTCTATTACCAATTGCAAATAGATTTAGAAGAAAAACATCCCATCAACATCCTATTCTAGCAAAAAAAAGAGTATTTTTGTTACAACAAATGTTTTATTCAAGATTTATGCACAGATTATGCAATCCATTCCAATGAGTAGGCGCTTATGTCTGGCTGGGAGTACAGATGGCATTAATGATACTAACGCCTTTCTTAGTAGTATACTGCAGGAGGACGAGAAGTAGGCCTAACTTTGTAGGACCACAGAGGTCAGAGGTTAGTGATTTACAGGCAGACATTTATTAAGCACTGTCAACTGAATTAATAAGGAATGTCAAATAAATGCAATACAAGATCCTTATAAGGTTTACTCTATTTTTCTGGCTAAGAAATTAATCTAAGTCTCAGACAAATAAGCTTTATTAGTGTTATTAACCTTCACACTAATGATAAGCAAATTGCACATGTCTCTTTGATGGCGTTGTTAATGAGGCGAGCAGTCTGATGATGGGATGCATGCCAATGAAAATGGAAAATGGTACTGTGTGGATCTGTCACTTTTAGACACAACTGCAATTAAACGGAGAGCTGCTAATGTATGCTTTTACGCCCTCTCTCATATTGAGTGGGCATCTCATAACTCTTAAAGAGGCATCAAAGAGCTATGTCAAAGTTTAAGTCCATCAGCAACACATCAAGTGCCTCTGCCAAGTGCTCTTTGAAGAAGCGAAAACGCTCACAGTGTCCACATCATCTCACCCACTTATGTCATGTTTTGGTTTATCTGTCTATTAAAACCCTAATCAGCTTGGAAGCCTACAGTGCATTTACTGTAATCAGCGGAGAATGTCTGCCCTCTTCCTCCATCGTGCCCTTCCCTCTATTCACATCATATGCAAATCTGGCCCCCGTCCTGCCGGCTCCATTGTGTTGCCAAGGGGGTCAGGTGGGAGAGGGATTAGCATCACCACCAATGGCAAAGACGAGAGATGACAGAGGCTAAGGTTGAGTAATCAATTAGCAAAACGGTGGAGACTTCACGGGTGAGCAAAAACAGTACTTAGCCACATTAAATCAAAATCACTCATCGCCAATCTTGGCTGAGTTGAATAAGTTTTTTTTCCTTTTTTTCATCACTATCTGGGCTGTGGATCAAGAGCTGTGCCTGTTTTGTTGGTAATGCAGCCAGACAGATACTCTGGACCTACTGTCCACTAAGGTCTTGCTGACTGCCTTCATGCCTCACTGACTCTGTCTGTGGCTCTGTAAAAATACTCTGTAAAAAAAAATTCAGCGTTGTTTCACATAAAAAATGATTCTATTGACCTATCAATCTATTTAACAAGTATAGGATTTTTTTTTTTTTTACACCATCACACTACCGAAAACACTTCAAAGCAGCACAGTCACTACAACACTTACTAAAACAAAATAAAACACTTACAGCTGTTAGTGAGGTCATAAACATGCCTCGCCAACCCCCTAAAACATCCACAACACCAGCTTTCCGCTATTTCAGCACAGCGCACTTCACCTGCAATTTACGGGCAAGCCGATTGATTGGCAACTGCCTGAGCCAATGAAAAGGCAGCATGTTGTAAGCACAGCCTGGAGGGTCTCGCTGCACAGCGTCAGACAGAGGCTGACTGTTTGCTCCTGCAAGTCAGGTATTTATACTGTTTACTCTGGTGTAGATGTTCAACTGAATGCGGCCTCTGTTTTTCAGGTGTGCTTTCATTACAGCTTTCCATCTCTCTCTCTCTCTCTCTCTCTCTCTCTCTCTCTCTCTCTCTCCCCCCCTCTCTCCAGATGTTTAAGCTGATGTAGTTTCCTAGGACATGCTCTGACCGGGAAATGTCTGGCTCTATATTATATTTACTGTAATCAGTCCACGCTGCCCGCGTTCTGGGTACCTACGTGTAATCCTGTTTAACATGAGAGGCGCACTTCAGAGAAAACTGTGTTTCATTCCTAAATGACCATGGGTCAACATCAAAGGATTGAAGATATAAGGTTATTTCAGGGGTCAGATGTGGTCTTGTCACTTGCCTTTTCACTTCATATAATCAATCAAATAGTGACATACTATGTAAAATAATAGTTAAACAAAATCTAAATCAAATAAAACATGTGAAACAGCAAGAAAATCGTAGCACTAGTTTCTTCTGTGTTTCTTTAAATAGTTTGTTACTGCCTTAGTGCCTTAGGGTGTAAAATATCCCTGGTGGAAGGGCTCTTGTGGGGGTCTGTGCTGGCGTCTGCAGGCCATGTCTGCAGGCCTGCTTATTGTGATGCAGATCTACAGCTCTCTGCCCCAGAATGCCAGAAATCCCCTGACAACCAAACCCACCAGCCATCCGACCCTCCCTCCAAACTTTACACACACACACTCACACGCACACGCACACACACGCACGCATGCACACACACACACACACACACACACACACACACACACACACACACACACACACACACACACACACACACACACACACACACACACACACACACACACACACACACACACACACACACATACACACACGGCCCCATCTTAATATCTTTGTGGGGCCCTTCCTATCCTTCTGGGGGCATTCCATTCATAAAGAATGCTAAACTGTCCCTAAACCAAAACAATCCCTAACCCTAACCTGTCAGTGAGGAAATGTTTTTGCGCTTTTACTTTCACCAATGACAACAAAATCACCCAAGCAAAAGGGGTCAAAACATGTGAGGTCCAGGATTTGGGTCCCACATGGAGTAAGGGCCCCAGCATGTGGGTGTGCTCCAATGTGCTCACAGAGATAGATTGTGTACTACACGCACACACACACACACACACACACACACACACACACACACACACACACACACACACACACACACACACACACACACACACACACACACACACACACACACACACACACACACACACATGCGGACATATCTTTGCATACCACACAGACAGAAGCACACACACACACACACCCTTGCGCACACGCACGCAGACACACGCACACACACACACACACACACACACACACACACACACACACACACACACACACACACACACACACACACACACACACACACACACACACACACACACACACACACACACACACAAACACACACCCACACTACCCAATGCTGCACCGATGCTGCTCTGATTGTGCTCAATCACTTCTTCGATCAGCTGGAGGTCAGAAGAGAGTGGCTGAGAAAGAGCACCAAAACCCACACTTGCTTTGTGTCCGAAGCCAAGACACAGCTTGGGGCTGTGTGGTGGTGGTGGTGGTGGTAGAGGTGGTAGTGGTTCAGGGCTGTGAGGAAAAGGTGGGGGTGGGTAGGGGCTTGGGGGTCACACACACGTGCATGCAGGCACGCACGCAGGCACGTACACGCACACGCACACGCACACACACACACACACACACACACACACACACACACACACACACACACACACACACACACACAGGGTATATTCTCCTGGTGTACAGACTCTCTGATGGACTGGACACAAATCTGATCTGAAGCATCATTAACATTGTAGTCAAAGAAAAAAATGTACTTCTCTAGTTTCTAAGTAGTTTTGGCTTGAGGGGGTCGTTGCAGGAGACCCTGGATGTCTCAAAGGATGACATGCTGCTAGTGAATCGATAACCAAAGCCCACAGCAGGTAGTTTTACATGTAATTTCACAAGGGAGGATAAATCACATAGTTGGGGTCAGCATAATGGGGAATTACACCGACGAAAAGTCCAAAAGCACCTCTCTCCATTTCCATCGTAATCACAAGCGAGTGGAGTGAATCAAAGGGGAGCTGACGCTATAGGACAGTGGTTCTTAGCCTTTTTGTCTTAAAGGGGTATGCCACTATTTTGGGGCTTAATACAGTTAAAATCGTTGGCTGGGGTTTATACAGGTGGTAAAGTGTCTTATTTTTCATGTTAAGCGTTAAGAGTTGAAAGACGGAATATGTCGCTAAGCTAGTGAAAGTCAATGGATCCGTGTAGCATTGTAGCATGCTACACGGATCCATTGACTTTCACTAGCTTAGCGACATGCCAACGATTTTAACTGTATTAAGCCCCAAAATAGTGGCATACACCTTTAAAGCACCCCCTTACTTGTGGCCAAGACAAGCCGCGCACCCCCAACCCAAACTTCTACATATGTGTACGCACTAAAAAATGATTTAAGTGATTAATTGCAATGATTCTTACTTGAGACATTAACCAATACCTTAATGACTTTAAATGGGGACCAAAATATGTTTTAATTTGGTTTTGATTTGGCCTAAGTACAATTTTCCCAAGCAGAATTTTGGTCACAACCTCAACACAAACAACATTCCGCGCACCCCCTGGAATCTCTGGCGCACGCACCCCCAGGGGATTCCCGCACCCCCAGGTTAAGAATCACTGCTGTAGGAGAGGTTCTTTTACACAACACCCTGCATCTAGTGCAGGGCTTGGCATTAACTTTTTCACCCACCTGCCACTACGGCTAGTGGTTTCCCCGAGTTACTAGCCATTCAGGTATTCCACTAGACACAGATATTATAGTGTTTTTTTTCTTTATCATGATAGTGCACATTTAACCTCAAAAGATGGGGAGCTAAAGCAAGATTAGACTATAACTTTCTACATGGAAGTATAGATATCAATCAAATAGAGACTGAGTTATTAAGCTTTTTCTTGAACTTAAATACAAACAATTGATACACAAGGGTCAAACAACAGAGTATAGGCTACTATGATGTGCATGTCATACCAAGGAATAAGCTGCCAGCCAAATTGACAAGTGACACTGAAAGCATTACTAGCCACAGCCAAGTTTTACCAGCATTTGGCTGGTTGGCAGGTGCCAGTCTCAAGCCCTGATCTAGTGACCTTGTGTACATGTACTCGGGCAGTCACTCGCGTGATGACCTGAAGACTTCCACAATTGCCGACCTAGTCTGCGGCATGTGACAGAAGTTCAAAACAGAGAAAAGAGGCCGTTCAGTCTTTTGCCCTGTCCTCCTATAAGCAACGTCTGGGCCATCGGACATAATCCTCACTGTGTACGGCAGTTGTAATGTAATATATATTTTGGATCCGGCACATATTCTTTTTAATGTACACTATACCTTTGGATGTATAGGAAATAGGATTAGAAATGGAATTGAAAAAAAAAGTGAGCATGTAAACTCCATTACTTGTGCAGGTCATGGGAACAAATCAGCCTCTAGCAAACTGTTGATTGACATCCCCCACCCCCCCTGACTCCCGGCTTACTCTTGTTTTCTTGTAAACACAAAGAGCACACACATACTCACGCACGCACGCACGCACACGCACACACACACACACACACACACACACACACACACACACACACACACACACACACACACACACCACAGGGTATATTCTCCTGGTGTACAGACTCTCTGATGGACTGGACACAAATCTGATCTTAAGTATCATTGACATTGTAGTCAAAGAAAAAAATGTACTTCTCTAGTTTCTAAGTAGTTCTGGAATGAGTAGCCTGCACTGTGTGGATTCCTAGAAAGCTGGATCAGGTCAGACGTCTGAAATCACAGAAGATCCAACAGCGATACATGGAAACCCTGCAATTTACGCTCTGTTTACACTCTGTTTTAAACAGCAATAGGTAACGTGACTTCTGACAGTGAAAGGGCTACCACACATTGGTTCACCCTGTGCAAACACAGGAAAACTGATGATTTTAGCAATAAGCTGATCTACCTGGTGGTATTACCGTGACTATATTTGCTATTCAAATGAATGGCTGGAGCAAATTGTTGTGACGTTCCCTGTCAAACGTGTGATTTCCTAGTCCATGCATCTTATTAAAGCTGATCAAATTAAAGCTTTGCAGCACTGTCTGAGTATGTGAAGGCACAAATACAAATCCCGCACAATAACTACACTTCATCCCTCACCAAAGAGGTTTTCAGTTCCATTTCCTCCTTATCTTTCATTGTGTGAAGGATAAATTGGGATATGTATCTGCACTAATGAACATACTAAATGTCTGTATCTGACCTGTCCATCATAACTTTAATCTGTAAGTCTGGGACAATAGATGGAAAAAATCTAAGTAAATGTTGCCCTTCCCTATCCCTCTGATGGTAATACATGTGGTGCTACTGTAGATAACGTGGATTACAAGGCTAGTGTTATAAATCACGAAAAGAACAACCAAATACTCATAGATAATGTGGCCAGTTGCAACACTTTAATTAGGCGCTTGCGCCACAGTCCATTCTCTGTATACCGATTAGCCTAGTGAACTCAGGAAAGTTGTTTACTTCCTAAGTACACAAGGACTGAGGATGACTGTCAAAGGAAAAAAGTGAGTGCGCACTGTGAAAAAAAGTGAGTGCGCAACTGTTTTCCGCTTCTAGGCAATCCATCCATGAAACTAGGTTTTTAGTCTGTCTGTTTGTCTGTCTGTCTGTCTGTATGTCTGTCTGTATGTCTGTTGCTCTGTGTGTATGCCTACCATATAATCAATGTATCGTATTGACTTGATAGTTGATGTGTGTGTAGCTACTGTCCCAAAAAGGGCAGTCACAAGTCCGATGTTTGGATGGGAATCACCAACGATACCGCTAAACAAAACTTTTTGTGGCTCATCAACATGGTGACAAGCACTGGCACATGATACTGTGGGAATATTTAAGGTCTTAACTTCAAAATATGGCAACAAACACTGAATGCATTGTCCTTACACTTACTAAGAAGTCACAGCACAGGCTCATGTTTAGCAGGGAATGCGGCAACAAAAGCGACTGATAAATATGGCACAGACACTAAATACAGACACTGGGATGTGCCTTTGTTCACCGCCTTCCACACAAAAATAGACAGGAACACACACACAGACACATACACAGGCACAGACACATACACAGAACACAGACACACAGACACAGACACAGACACAGACACAGACACACACACAGACACACACACAATCAGCCGACATAGCTGTGGGACACTGTTTACTTGGGCACTATGCTCAATGGCATCAGTATGTTATACAAATGATCACTTGAGCAGTATTGCCGTGTCTTGATACTGACCTCAAATGGCAGGTAAATCATGCTCTAATGAGGTAAGATTGCATAATGATGCTGCATATATTATCACTCACTCTACTCAGACCTGTCAACAATACTCTGGCAGTTCAGTTCAGTTCAGACTAGGGATGCAAACGATTAATCGACCTTAATCGATCAATGCGTTAATCGATTAAAAAACATGAATCGCAATTAATCGACAATTCAACCTACAAGAGACCCAGGTGAAATGGGCATGTGAAGAGTGTGTATGAAGAGGGGTGTGAATAGTGAGAATATTTAAAACACCTTTGGATTAAAGAATTGAAATGGAACTAATTTAAATGTGGTATTCTATCTCAATTTTTAATTACATTTTTTAGATTTAGTAGTTTTTTTTCGAGAAACATTGAGATCTCGGGGGAAAAACACAGTCTATCAATTAATCATAAGTCGATCGATAAGGCTATCAACAAATGAATGATTTGCATCCCTAGTTCAGACAGGGTAAATCTGAGTATGAATGTATTACCCATGCACCAGTTTCTCCCAAAGCTGCAGCTAATGATCTGGCTGGCCTTGTTGGAGTGAACTTCATGGCCCAGCATGAAAAAACATCTAATCTGGGTTGGGGGGGAGAGGAGGCTGGGACAGGGATGGGAGAGAGACTGACACAGACAGAGACATAGAGAGCGAAACACCAACAGTGTTGAGCTCTCATCGCCCAAAATAAATCGCTCTTTGCTCTTAAAGAACTGTAGGTCAAATGAACTGATTTTCAATATCCATGAAATGAATATTCCTTCTGTTATAATACATTGCAGTACTGACGGCTTGTGGTAATCCCAAGATGAAACATGGTAGGGGAAGAAATGGCTGTTCACTTGCTCAGTAAACGGGAAAAAATACCCAGTGACTCAAAGCAATATAGGCCTACAGCGGCATGCCAGTCTGTAAAAGGACTAATGTCTTACAAACTCACTTACTTCGACAAACACTGCATAGACCATGGGACAAACTACAGCACAGCAAAAGAGGCGGCATTCTTGGCTTCTGTTCAATCTACATTAGATTTTGTGTTCTGTCAGAGGTCGATTTGGGGGGGGGAAACAACATGTGTCCTCTCTTCACTGTAAATGTGAATGCGTGACTTCATTTTCTACCGCTCAGTGTAATTTGACTAACAAACATAAAACTTTGCAAGCTGTACCTAAAAAACATTCCACAACCGCCGTGATCAAAAGTGCTGCACTACAGGGGGGCCCTATGGGTGGCCATGGTTATGTAACAAATATAATATATGAGTCAGTGTTAATTACATTACACAGGTGAATCCATGCATACATAACTCACAGCTGCACCTGTGTCAGATGGATGGCGCCAGACCATGCTACTGAGGAGTAAGAATGCATAGACACGTTTTTTCTCTGATTTATGTCTGGATTAGGCATTCCATAGATGTTCCGAATACCAGTAATATGTCTCAAACAAAAAAACCAAGATATACAAAACCAAGACCAGACATCCAGTTAAAGCCCCACCACACACAACTCGGGCCGTACCAGACTCCCCCTTAAGATAGAGTAAAATTCAGGACACATCACACATTCAGAGTTCTGGCATTCATTCGCATTTGTTGTATACAAGAATGTTTTTCAACTGTTTTCATCACTTAGAGTATTGCAAAATGTAAAAAAACCTAGAACCGCAGGAATCAATGAACTACACAAAGGCATCTTTACTCCAAACCACCAGAGCTTGGTTTGCTGCAGTATGTCTACTCTGCTTTGCAGCAGTATGTCTGGATTTCCCCCCGTGGCAGAGCAGGCATGCGGGGAAAACCTCCCATGGAGTGGACTTAAGAGAGCCCTGCCTTTTCACAGGACCTCCATGTCCTCAACAATGCTCATTGGGGAATGGACGCACAACATCTTAAGAGAGGACTAAATAAAAAAGACAAGTTTGGATTCAGCTCAGACACGTTCCCACTTCTCTAAACCATATCAGATACACCAAAGGCACTGCATTCATATGATGACAGAGAAGGAACTTGCACTTTTTTTAACAAACTTTTCCACACCATGTTATAAACAAAACCCGTGTCCATACGAATGCAGACACATGTGCCTACAGGTACATATCATGTGGGGGATCATAGAGGGCACATGCGAACATGAAAAAATACTCTCAGGAGAAAACCTCTGGCACTCTAACACAACACAAGGCCACTGTTTGTTGATGAACCGATGTATTAAATTAGATCATTTTTGCCATGAAATGCTGAAAATGGTTATTTCTCTCTGGTCAAGTGACTGCAGCTACAAAGCAGCAAGTGTCTTTTTTTCTGTACACCCACAGCATGTTCCTACTCCCCGAGTCCTGTGGACCGTGACACTGCATCTTAGAAACACCTCCAACAGTCGCACATTATTCCCAAGTTTTACCTCAAGAGGAAAAAAATCAGAGCGCTTGTCCGGGCCCTCATCCAAAACACGGAGGGGGGATTTTACAGTTTTTGTGAGAGTGAGCTGGATGTCTGACTGGGGCGGGCCGCAGTGCAGAAACATACTTCCTGTTTAAATTTTAAAGTCTTAATGTGGTTTACTGACACATTTCTTAGTTTTTGATGAGAAAATGTTTCTTGCACTGCTTTGGGTAAAGCCCTTCCTATTCCAATCAACCACCCTTTCATGTCTGAACCCCCTCTGACCCGAGATCTCTCTCTCTCTCCTTGCTTTGCCTCTGTTAGCGAGTGTGTCTTCAGTGTGCTAGTACATTTCGGTTAGCGCTGCACCAGGGTGGTATACTTCTGTTACATTTCTTGTGATGGTTTGGCAACATTACAGTTGATACATGTCTGCATTATAAGTATATATTCAAATCAAACGTACTGAATGTGAAGACTCTATGTTCACCATACCATGTGTCCAAATATATCATGCTGTCATACCATGTAAAGATTCAACCCCTTTGCGCAGAGCCTATGTTATAACCTTACTGTCACCAAAATTGTATGTCTTAATCTGTTACTTAAGGCTCTTTGTAATGTCATGGCAATGTTGTTATGATGTAGTTGTGAATTTTCAACAAATAGTGAATAGGCCCGCCGGCGACCCCATCTGCACTAAGAGGCTGCACCACTGGCAAAGCCCTCACATGGGGAAAATTTTTTTTTGTAAACACACATTGTTATTGCCATTTACTCAACCGCCATGTTTAAAGCATGAATAAATTGGATGAGTGAATGGAACAGAACAGACAATGACAAACAAAAAAGAAAGGACATTGGTGAGGCTCTTCTTATAGTGCATATCTAGGCCTATATATCAGGGATATCCCCAGAAACATCAAGAGGAGTGTGACCTCTGTTTACTACGGTGTTGTACACAACCACAAGCCCCACTTATTACGATATGGTTATTGATTTATGATATGAGATAACGATCAGTGGTTCACATGCAATAATTATTGTAGCCTTTTACTGCTTACTCGTAGGCTTTAGGGTGCAATCCAGCACCTGACTAGCTGTGGTAGTGGTAGCAATGCCCCCGAGCTGTCTGCTATCTGTGGGAGAGAGAGGGACATCACCACAAGCCTGTACACCAGGTCATTAGCCTGGGAAGCCAGACACTTGTTGCAACACGCTCGCACAACAGAGGCTGAATAACCTCATCCATTCACAGCTCTGAGCGCTGCAGACATCACAGACGTTTCAGCACTTGTGCTGAACGCCATTCAATGAACAGACTACAGGAAAGCCTGTGACCAGACCTTGTGACAAGCAGAGATACACACACACACACACACACACACACACACACACACACACAAACTTTCTGGCGTGTCTTTAAAGGCATGGCGTTAAAGTTGTCCGCTGAGCACACAAGGAAGATGGTGGAGGTGTGACGACTTTGATTCCTGACTCCAGCATCGACCCCCTGAACAAAGGCCTTGTGGGTTTTACAGGGTCGGAGACAACGGAAGCACGGATTTACATGAGAAGCAACCATTTCAGTTCACACAAAGGTGCCATGTTTGAACACCCCCCCACTTCGCCCTCCTGCCTGCACTGGCTCCTGTGGAGCACACACACACACACACACACACACACACACACACACACACACACACACACACACACACACACACACACACACACACACACACACACACACACACACACACACACACACACACACACAAACGGCCACACAGAGTGATGGAGAGCAGCACAGCGCAACAAGTGCACCCAGCGGAGCGCTGGCTCCTGCAGCAACAGGGGGACCACAGCAGACTCAGCCCCCAACACAACACAACAGCCACCAAGCAGCCAGCCAGGAGCAATCTGCTCCAAGCCCCCAAGCCACTATTGTGAGTGAACATCAACTCACACTTTAAACAAGTGGCGATTTTGGTTCAAATGTTCGCGGTTTTAGTTTTTTGTTTGGGGCCCCAGGTGACCCTAGAATCACCTCTGATGATCACAGCACATATCTCGTCACGGAGGCATGGATGGATGTAGACCGCTTGATCACATATCTGGCATGGGCGCCTGTAGCATTTGATCCCAGTCGGCGCACATTATCTGGGCATGGGATGCTGCAGACCCTAAGTGTCCCTAAGCACTGGCATGCATGGCTCAGTAATCAAAGCATGATACTGTTGGTGTGGAACCGTGCGAGGACGGCACAGACAAACTGTGTGTCAAAGAAATTTCATGTTTGGAGCTCAGAGATTGCAAGGAAAAAAAGCACAAAAGCACAACAGTCCCAGCAACATCTATAGCTCTGTGCAGATGCCGCCGACGAATGTTTCAACGTAATCAGGTTATCCGCCATGGCCCGGCGCCCATCATTCAGTCACATTTCAAATGATATGAATCACATGCACATCCTAGAGACCTCAGCTGTTCGTCCAGTCAGCTGAAGTCACCAAAAGACATCAGAAAATGTGCCCGTGGGAAATTCGAATCCCACACACCAAACTGTAAACTGAATTTCCTGTGCAATATTTGTCAAATCACGACGTATCTGTACATGGACTCCAACATCTATTATTACCAGTGTAAAACACTTCAAGTTAATCTGTATGTCAGGTCTCGCCTTTAATCCTCAAGACATCTAGGGTCATGTGTACAGGGGTACTAGGCCTACAGGTCAATCTGTAATTGCACATCACACTGATAAACGGATGTGGATCAATTTGAGATGCTGTGCTACCAGGTAGTATCTTTTTGTATTTACACTAATTTAATATAGGCCAACCCCCATACTTTACATTAAATGTGTCAAGGAAAAGTTGCATGAGGTCACACAAGCATGTCACATCCATATGAGCCACGGATTACCGGTACAAAAATTGTTTCATGACTCCAAATAATGTTACTGAGAAGTCTTACAGATATCTGATCACTATAACCAGGTACAGAACTCTCTTGGTCTTCAATCAACATTCAGGGAAAGTTACTCACACGTGACACACACAGAACCATCTTGCTGTGGAAATGATATCCGTTTTCCTTCAAGTGACTTAAATGAATGGGCTAAGTGAGTAAATTGATTAGGTAGGCTACCTGACTCAAGTTAGATGAATGCTACAGGTATTTACGTGGTAAGTAATGTGTAATTCATCCATTGTACATCTGAACATGAATCTGTGCATGGGCTAGTTAGCCCTATTGGAATCTTTAAAGATAAAAAAAAAAATGCTCGTTGATAAAATTGCTTAAATTCAGCGATTGGAAATTGGCACTTCTTCCACATTTGGATCTTCTCGTTTTGAACGTAAGAAGGCTTAGGCCTACTCTTAAACACAGTCACGGCAATATAGCACAGGTAGGTACATACCTTCTATCACTTGAACCGCGGTAACGGCATGGTACAGGAGGATCAGATGAACGCCAACGGACAACCACGCGCAACTGTGATGAAATAAGGAATGTTATTGACAACCCAATGAAATACCTGCGCCGTAATTTTAAAGCTCGAAAAATCGTTAAGAAAAATACACTTAACTCACCAAATGTTCATTTTGAAAAAGACTTGTGCCGGCAGGTCAGATTTTCCATGAGAATGCAAACACTCGAGCGCACAAGTCTACTCTGCCTCCCACTATCCTCCTGAATCCTCACCTCTCCCTCCTCACTCTTGCGCCCTCTCCCTCTCTCTCTCTCTCTCTCTCTCTCTCTCTCTCTCACCCTGTCCAATGTCCGCAGTACTACATCGAACAAAGACGGTCTTTCTGAGACTCCACTGGCCCACGGACACTGAAATCCGACTCCTCAAAATCCCTCTGTGGCCCGCCGCCTTAGCCCCCTTTCTGCCGTTTTTACACTTATGATATCTGACTTAGTTGGTAGTTAGTCTGTCAGAGGTATTTCAGTTACTTTTCATTTCGGGGCAATAAAGTACGAATTAACGGAGTTTTTTTCCTCCTCACATTGCAATTCAGAGAGGTGGCACCTATAGGCCTACCTGTCATTGGCTATTCTTCTAATATCAGATGGATTTTTTAAAATCAATTTCATTCATTCATTCATTCATTCATTCATTCATAGGCTACCTCTAAAGGCACTGTAAATATATATTAAAAAAATGAAAAGCGCATACAGATCCATATACATAGGCCCCTACGTTATATATATATATATATAGCTATAAATTATTAGATTAAGGTATCCTACAAAATCAAACAAAGTTACATTATCCAAGTCAGACTAAAAGCCAGTCTAAGCATTCGACTCAAGCCAAGTGGCCAGTGCACTTCTGGGGGGAGCTGTTCAAAGGCTACCAGGAATGACAAAGGCATGAGGAGGACCACCAGAGCAGTCCGAAACGCCAATGGGACTTTCACCGACATGCTTTTAAGGACTCCCCTGGTCCACTGGAAGCTTCTGGGAACGCCTCGGGGGCAGTCATACCGGTGACTAAAACAATGGCCAGGAGAAAGGCTTGAGAGCCGGGGTCAGACAAAGCATGCCAATTTTCAGTGTTGTCCCTGGGCTGGAACAACCGTGCTCCCCCTCAGGGCCGCTGACAGCTTCTGCTGGGCCCGGGACAAAGCCATCTGAAAGGGCCCCCTACCCAATACACACAGTGTGATGGAGACCCAACTCTGGGCCTCCTATATCCCTGGGGCCGGGACAACATACCCCTTTGTCCCGTCCCCCCCCCCCCCTGTCAGCGGGCCTGCTCCCCCTCATAAGCATCTCAGCATGTTGTCTGGTGGCCTAAAGTCACCCAGCTGTCAGTGAGGTTCTCCATCTTCAGAGCCTGAGCAGGACTCTCATATTTCAGCGTTCACAAGGGTAGCAAGAGGGGAGAGACACGGGGGGGAGAAGAGAAAGAGATAGAAATCCTTTTGTGCTTTTCAGAGATAGAGTGATGGGAGGCTCATGTCAACAGCCTGCAATTAGCTGATCTCAGGAGGATAATGGGTTTGTGGGGTCGGAAAGATTTCACTCTCCTTTTGAGATGCTGCAGAATTCCAGACAGCTTGACATGTTGTTCCTGGTATTTTGGGTTAACATGCTGATGTAATGGTTTCTATGCAGCCCACGCAGCGGTACCCATTCAAGCCCCATCAAGATAAACAGAGTGACACACACGTCCACAGCAATAAGCATCCATTATGGATTCAGCCCTTCACCATCTGAGACGGAATACATGCTGAATAGAAAAGTATAGACTTCAAAGAGGCCTACGGCTGAAAATCCATGCGGAAGAGTGTCAGTGATCCATTTTCGACACAGCAGTGTTAACTTCTCACTCATATGAGGTTAACACTCATCACAATGATGGTTGTTTTTTCACACACCTCTAAAGCACCTTTAACCTGGAGCTACTCAATACAAATTAAGTAAGGTCTAAAATCAGTAAGGCCTAAAGTCACACCCTTTGGCCTCCAAGGTTAAGTGAGAAAGTTTGACCACAAGAAGAGGCTAATCACCTGTAGTCAAGAGAGTTTACTGTGGTCTGGGTTTGTGGTTTGTGCAGGGCTGTGTGATGGTGGGGATTTCCCCCTTTCTGGTTTTGATTCCACCAGCTGTGCTAAATTATTGAAACAATCTCCCTCTGGGTTTAAAAAATATCTTTAAGGCATTTTTATGCGTTTATTTATTTATTTGACAGGACAGTGGAGGAGAGACAGGAAATGAGTGGGGAGAGAGAGACAGGGGAGGATCGGCAAATGACCCAGGCCAGAATCGAACCCGGGTTTCGCCATGTTCTGGAACTTGGGGCATAATGTCAACATCTGCTCCATCTGATATTTACTGTCTGCTTACTGCCTGACATTTTCTCTGACAACAGTGGCTGTCAAAGCAAAGACATACCAAAGCAAGAAGTTAAGCTCCATGAATGCAATGCTGCTAATTAAATTGTACAAATTGGATTTCCACAAAGTGCATATTTCAGTTCAAATTGCTATTTTGAAGAAAAAAAAATACACCTTAAAAAGAGAAAACCAGAACTAAAACTGAACATTTCTGGCATTGGATTTGTACAGGTCATACAATTTGAGAGAAGGAACATACTACAGTACCAATAACAAAGCATCGAGGTATGCCTTTGAAGTCCAGACTGATCCCATTAAACTGTATTTTTTTTTGCTTTTAAACGAGAACCCATGAACCCAAGAGAAATCTCCCAACTCATCCTTCAATAAAAACTCACCTGTCTTGTCCTTTCGAGATACCAGGTACCAGGTTCCTCTAATGGATGTTGTCCTTGAAGTCTTCTGCCTTCATCTCATTTAAGTGTAAACTACAGGCTGCCTGTCATAGCACCAGGCATGTCCATGCATTCCAGTGATGGCAGCCTGCATGGCCTATCTGACTGGGACCTCACATATCATATAATGGGACTGGCTCTGGCCCCTAGTTAGATTTGCTAACTTTAGAGGGGCAAATTGGCTTTTGGCAATTATACAAATTGACGCTCAGCATGCTTGGAGTGTGCATGCATGGCCAGGGTTATTCCAAACAAATGCACATGTGCCTGTCGCCAAACAAACAGACTAACATTGATGACTCTACATGAGTTTTTTTTAGGATTTCTAGTCTGAGAGTCTTGAAAGACATGGGAGGAATGACAAAAAAATCCACCAGGGCCAAACCTTGGAAGTCTGACGTGATGCAGCAGTCTTTGCATTCTCTTATGGTAGCAGAGAGCCACTGATGCAATGGAACAGAAGAGTTCAACAGTGCCCTGTTCATTCACACAGATTCATTCATTCATTCTTTCCCGTGCATGCAGTGTTATAGCGTTACACATTAGGCCAAAAAAGCTATGGCATGGAAATTAAGGGCAGCAATGGTGCTTTGTATGCCCCAAATTTTGGTCTGTGCCGCTATGGACTGTACTCTGTACGAACAACTCCCACTGTACCAGCCCCCCCCTAAAACTAAACTAAAACTAAAATAGAAATTAGTCCCCCACACCCACTGCACATGCAGACACAGCAGAAGCAGTGAAGGTAGATACAGCATAGAAATACAGCATAGAAAAGGGTGCGTATAATGACGCTTGTGGTTGAGATGAGGTTGTCCAAGCAGGCTGTAAACATTTCCAATTTGAAACCAAAGAGCACACAAAAGGGCTGTATCCCTCCAGCCCTCGGAACTTGTTTATCAGTTGTTGATTGATTGCTTTGGTAACCAGACTAATGGTCTGTGTGTTTGGAAGTGGCAAGTCCAGGGAACAGCTTCTTTATTCACAGCACTGGA
>NC_085872.1:25614501-25644501 GCF_034702125.1 Engraulis encrasicolus
TTAATTCCTATGATCGTAGTGTGCTAAGAACTAGAACAGAATCACAACGATTTAATTTCAAATTCACATAGAAAAACAGTTTAAACAGAAACCGCCATTGAAAAAAATGCTGCAAAATCCAGTGTACAGAACATGTTATTTTAACAACATATGCATTCCTCATCCTAATGTAGGCCTACTAGCGCCACCACTGTTCCCACTCACTCCCATACAGACACAACACACACAGTCGCAAGGCGTTGCTTCAGGCTGCAAGGACAATTAAGGGGCCATAATAATATCCCATCAAGAACCAACATCCACTTCATAAAGGAATAAAGTATAATGATAATTTGGCATACAGACTCAAATGGCATCAAGACATAAAATAACACAATGGCATAACCTACACTATACAACACATGTGGTCAACTCATCACAGTAATTACAAGTGTGCATATCAGTGCATACATATTGTGTGCGTGTGTGTGTGTGTGTGTGTGTGTGTGTGTGTGTGTGTGTGTGTGTGTGTGTGTGTGTGTGTGTGTGTGTGTGTGTGTGTGTGTGTGTGTGTGTGTGTGTGTGTGTGTGTGTGTGTGTGTGTGTGTGTGCGTATGTGCGTGTGTAATATGCATGTATTTGTGTGTGTGTGTGTGTGTGTGTGTGTGTGTGTGTGTGTGTGTGTGTGTGTGTGTGTGTGTGTGTGTGTGTGTGTGTGTGTGTGTGTGTGTGTGTGTGTGTGTGTGTGTGTGTGTGTGTGTGTGTGTGTGTGTGTAATGTATTTATATGTGTGTTAGTGTGAAAGAGAGACAGATGAAGAGAAAGAGACATAGACAGAGTGAATGAGCATGTGTATGTGTGTGCACTTTCATCCATTTCAAATCAATTTCTTGTGCGAGACAGCTAGGCCTGAACCTACATTTGGCAAAACATTCAAATATTTACAAATTATTACATCAGTGCAGAAACACAATATTTTTTAAAGACAATGCTTTGAATCTGCATTAATGCAAATACTGAAATGAAAATACACTCTAAAAGAAATAAGACTGCCATTTTCTTACTTGAACATAACTATAATATAACCTACAAATATACAGAACTGTGGCAGATGTCACGTGGCAACCTGTAGGTAGAAATAGCTGAGGGTTGTATTTCATTTCCATCACATGTGATACGGGAACAAAATAACCAACAGCCAACTGCATGCATGTCTCCTCCTCGTGACTAACAATGAAATGTACCATAAAGACAGTGACTCAAAGTATGAAATTGTAGCTAGCTAGTTAGAATTGGATTCCAATATGGATATTACATAGCCTGGTTTTCACCGACGGTGCGTGTGTGTGTAGCTCCCGAGCCCCTGGTGGAGCGGAGCCACACACACTGCCGTCTGGTAGCGCTGCCATTACACGCTCTTCTCGAATAGAACATAAACGAAGCATTTATTGCTTAAATATCAACAGCAGATCGCATTGATGAGTCACAGGACAGATTATAGACTGTATTGACTCTTTAGAGATTAACAGAAAACGTGTTTGGAGGAATTTGTTGGTGGTGAGGTGAGTTGCAATAAATGCACCATTTATTTTCTGACTCGAGAAGAGCATGTTAACGGCAGTGCTACCAGACGGTAGTTTGTGTACACACACGCACCGTCGGTGAGAACCAGGCTAGATATTACATGTACATGCCATGCAGTACAGATCAATTTCATGCATACTTTCCACATAGTGAATTTTAAGGGACCATATGTAGTAGTTGATTCATCATTGTTTCCGCACTAAGTTTGATCAGCACAGATGTTCATGTGCTGAACTTAAAATCAAAATGCAGTTCAACTGTATCAGAAATTAACAATAAATAGCTGAAAAAAATACATCTAAAACACTTCTGAAGCTCTTGAAAGAATCCCTCTGATTTCAAGAGCTGTCATGTCCATGAGCATTAATTCATTGCTACATCAGAAGATTGTTTTTCCTATAAATTACAAAACATCCCTACAGTCTTCCTCAGTAAAGCATGGCACATCACACAGGGGCAGTGCACCACGCATAGGAGATTTGCATCGGGCCCTACTTCGGCACATTGTGTTGGTCATTTGACCACAACGTACTGTATCTGTCTCTGTCAGCAGTACTCTAGTGCAGGTAGATAAGTCACACTTGCACTTGTTTTCTTCTTATTGTCCCTTCCCCACAATCTCTCCTCTGATTCCTTACCTCTGCCTCCAACCTACCCCCTTACTCTTACCCATGCCTTACTGGCTCTGCTTTGTCCAATGCTGTGCCCAGCAGCAGCAAAAAGGACGTCTGCAGTGGGCAAACCAAGGTCCCTCTGCCAGCTGGTGCCAACTACAGTACTGTACCACCAGCACCACCACCATCGTCCTACCCTCTGTCTCCTCCACCTCCTCCTCCTCCTCCTCCTCCTCCTTCTCCTCCTCCTCCAGGCTGAGACCTGGGTGGGTACGGTTGCCCCCTGCTCCTCCTCTTCCTCCTCCTCCTTCTCCTCCTCCTCCTCCTCTGGGCTGAGACCTGGGTGGGTACGGTGCTAAGAGTAGATGGTGATGACCTCCCTGCCCCCTCCGCGGACCAGCAGCACCCTGTCCAGGCCCTCCATCAGCACCTCCAGGAACTCCATGTCTGGGAGAGGACGCGGTCAAGGATGCTTTTGCATTGAGCAGTGACCCTGCATGGCTGGGCTGTGCTGTAGATGCACACAGCATGCCTGAAAAGTTTGGTACACTTTCTATACTCTGCCTAATGCAAAACAAATCATACATTGCAAAAGAGCCAGCCAACACAGAGTGATATTTAGAGTTGTTAAACACGCTATGTAGTTATGAAATGAATGTAAACACATAATCAAATTTAAGTGCTGCTGCTGATCTCCTAATATCATTTTCACATTAGCCCACTTTATGGAACAGTCATTCACACAGTTGGTCTCGGCCGTAGTGAAAAGGATACAGTTCTCTTCGCCCTCCTTGCTCTTGGGTGGACCCGGCATGTTGAGCAGCACCAACTCAGCGTCCTGAGATTTGCTGACCACGACCTCATTCAGTTTGACCGCAGTGTGCATTCTACGCACATTGGACTGGTTTCTAAAGGACACCAGTTGGTGTGCACAGAAAGAAAACCGCTGGCTAAATAATTCTCATGAACCCCGGTATTGTTTGGGTGATTTGTATTAGGAATTAGTGTGTGTGTGTGTGTGTGTGTGTGTGTGTGTGTGTGTGTGTGTGTGTGTGTGTGTGTGTGTGTGTGTGTGTGTGTGTGTGTGTGTGTGTGTGTGTGTGTGTGTGTGTGTGTGTGTGTGTGTGTGTGTGTGTGTGTATGCATGTGCGTGTGTGTGTGTGGCCATTGGCATCTGTGGTTTAAAGGGACACTGTGTGAGATTTTTAGTTGTTTATTTCCAAAATTCATGTTTTCCATTCACTAATGTCACCTATTACATGAATACTTACCACCACCATCAAATTCTAAGTATTCATTATGACTGGAAAAATTGCACTTTTCATACATGAAAAGGGGGATCTTCTCCATGGTCCGCCATTTTGAATTTCCAAAAACAGCCATTTTTAGCTGCAAAAATGACTGTACTTGGACCATACTAGAAAATATTTGTTTATTACTTAGTAAACTTTCATGTAAAGATCCAATTTGGCAATAGGCAGCCCAGTTTCAATGAGCAGCATAGTTGCAGTACCTTTTTTGACCATTTCCTGCACAGTGTCCCTTTAACAGTACAATGGCAGATGAAAAAGGCTCTGATAAATCGCACAAAACACACAAATTATAACAGCATGAACACATACAGTACAGTAGCTAGTCTACTACAGATATTACTAGGGCTTATATTTACCTATAGCAAGCTTGGCCATTAAAGTGTTTACACATCTCTACACATGCTTATCAAATGTCAGTTTAAGTAATGCCAAACAAGTTGCAAAATCATGCATCGTTCAATAAGCTGTTGCACTATTACAGAAAAAGATACATAGTACATGCTGAAAACTCAAATAAACAGAGCCGATGTTTTACTTACAGATTTCCCCATTCCCTAGAGAAAGAAACAAAAAGAACACAGACACACTTAGTTGTGAATTAATAACTAAATAACCAAAAAAGATTTTTAGTGATCTTTCATATTGTAATAACCAGTAATATGTAATAAAAAATATATTTAGATTAGATAACTTTTATTAGTACCCAACGGTAGGTTTTATTTGCAGTCAAGTGATCTCCACTCACACAAAACATTCATACATACCGGTAGTATTTTTCACCAGTCAGTAGAAGAAGAGCAGCATTAATATTGTATCACAGTCAATAAAACACTTCAGCCACTAGAGGGCATCACGGGGCTTACGGTTTGATGTTGAAGATGTCTCGCACGCCCATGCTGGCCTCGCGGTTGCGCTGCCTCTCTGCCACCAGCCTGTCCTTGGTCCAGGTCATGTGGACAGGGCTGGTGGCGGCCCTGTCACTCTGGGAGGCGTGGGCTGACGTGTTCCTGTCATGGATCAGCTGGAGCTGGAGGTAGGGGCACAAGGGTATTGGTATTGTATAGGTACAAGGGTATTGTAAAGGTACAAGCAGGGTGCGATTTGTAGGGGGGATGGGGGGGATTGTCCCTCCTTCTGGTTTTGATATCGCCACTTTTTCTACATGATTTTAATCACAGTTCAATGTAATTCCATTGATTTTGCTTAAAATCTGAAACTCATCCCCCCTTCTGGTTTTCAGACAAATCTCACCCTGGGTACAAGGGTATTATATAGGTAGGCCTACTCTCGATGTAATTTTATGTGTACTGTCTATGTCTAATTGTCTATGTCCACACCTAAAGTCTACGTCTATGTCTGCATGGGAAAGTAAGAAACATAATTTCAATTCAAAACCAGTGCATGTAAAGAAATTGACAATAAAACTGACTTGACTTGACAAACATACCGTAGTCAGAAGTCAGGTTTTGTTTTGAAATCACAATAAAAACATGTACATAGACTTTGAGATATTCCAGATGTGATTGTTTGAAAGAAGCTAGCGTTTCAAAACATTTGAATTTTGAATTTGATCAAGCAGTTGGGGCAGGCCCACAGTACCAGTAGGATGGGGGGACAAAGACAACTTACTATCATCAGATTGCAGTAGACTACTGTAGAAATCAAACCATGATTGGCAATCAGACACGCTACCTTAATAGATTACAGAGCTCTAAATATTTTTGTTGTACCTTGAATGAACAATGTCAAGTGACGTTCACCTGGTTGGTTTAATGGGTTAATGAGTTACTGCAACAAAGGGCGCAGCCGTGTCCTCTGACCCTGAACTTCACACCCTCATAAAATACAGTACATGTACCAAACAGAAGGAACGCTGTCCACATACAGCGCCCAAGGTTACACTCCATGGCAAGCACCAAATAAGTTAGGAAGCTTTCCCCATCATTTTATAAGCCTTTAGATTGGAAAATAAGGCAAAAAGGTCACACCACACATCAATGAATGAATGAATAAAAATAAGAAAAAATAACTTAAAGAAGAAAAAATCTAAAGGAGTGTGCGAACCTTTTTTCAAAAATACGTAATCTTTTTGTTCAGCACCAGAGATTGTGCACAAGTAACTCTCTACACACACCATACATCAACCCTTTTTTAATTTTTACTACTGAATTTAACATTACCAAAAAGGGTTGATGCATGGTGCTTCTTATTTTGTCAGTGATACAAAAACAGTTTGGGTGAGGCCTGCTCCAACCTTCATGAAATCTTTAGATTGGACAGTGAGAGACTGACAGGAAACGAGTGGGAGAGAGAGAGAGAGAGATGGAGAATGATCAGAAAAGGACCTTGGTAACTTCAGATTCGAGCCTGGGTCTCAAGATTTTTAGAACAGTGCCTTAGCTTAAGGGGTATGCCACTATTTTGGGGCTTAATACAGTTAAAATCGTTGGCCAGGGTTTATAAAGGTGGTAAAGTGTCGCATTTTTCATGTTAAGCGTTGTCTTGCTTTAAGACAAGTTAAAAGAGGGAATATGTCGCTAAGCTAGTGAAAGTCAATGGATCCGTGTAGCATTGTAGCATGCTACACGGATCCATTGACTTTCACTAGCTTAGCGACATATTCCCTCTTTTAACTTGTCTTAAAGCAAGACAACGATTTTAACTGTATTAAGCCCCAAAATAGTGGCATAGTGTGAGTAGTACCTCTCTCTCCCGCTCTGTCTTTGAGAGCTGCATTTGTTTCAGCATCTGGGATCGCTGCTCCATCACCAGGGTCTTTTCATAGGTGAAGGCTGAGATGTCACTTGCTTGCTTCACAGGAGGAAAACACAAAAAGGGTTGAACCATGGGATGAACATCCATTAAACACATAATTGACAATCCTTTGCAAATGTGTTTACAATATACACATATGCATAATGTGGTAAAAAAATATACATAACATTATTTCCAACAATCCCAAAGTGAGCTGATTATGAGTACACAGACACAGATATCTAATTTGTGAAATAACCTGTATTATGAACACAGGAAGAACCAGCACATGGCCAGAGCAAACTTTCACTTTCACAACTTCAGTTTCAGACAGCGATGATGAAGCTTACCATCTCAACCACCTCCACCTCAGCATTCAAACGCAGGTGGTACATGAATCTCTGCAGGTCTTTCTTCATCTGAATGCTATTGTCATCCAGTTGTGCTACGGTGAAGATGCGCGTTTTACAATGCCGCCATACCTGAAAACACAGACAACGGGATTGCTGCCCATCATAAAGAACACAGCTAAAAGGAAAATACGTTCTGAGAAATTAAAAGGAAATGGAATGCCTTCTGAAAAAAAAAATTCCAAATTAACAACACACAACTTAGCCAATGAAGTGGAACAATACACCATTGTCTGGCCTAATGTGATGTCTAAGAGGAAATGAATGAGAATGTTGGGAGGGAGGGGAGGGGAGGGGGAAGGAGGTGAGAACGGAGCAGAGTGGAGGAGAGGAGAGGGGAGGGCAGGGGAGAAAGTGAGCTGGTAAGTGAGACGGGGCCTTGTTCTTACTTTATGTTGCCGGAGCAGGAAGGGCAGTAGCATGAGAAGGCCCCCGTCATGGACGATCCACCACACATCGATGGTGCCTCCGTCCAGCCGCTCGTCATTAGCGGGGAAGTGGTCGATATTCTTGGCCACCAGCAGGCACTGGTGAGCCGCAGTGGTCTCTCGGACGGTCTCTGTGAATAGTAGCACCAAAAATACTGAATCAAACCAAGATAACGCAAAACACGCCCACTAAATTCAAAAGCGTCTGATCAAATTGGGTCTCCTAAGGGGGCGTTGTCCCCTACTTCTTCTTCTCTTTTTGAGGTGTTTGCGCAAGACATGCGCTACCGCCATCTACAGCGCTAAGGGGACTTCATTGATTCTCAACCTCAGGACTCCGAAGGTCTCCTAACCGAAGGTCTCCTAAAGGGGCGTTCACCCGACATAAAGTGGATACCGGAAAAGAAACAAAATGACGCTTCTTGTTAGATCCACCTTCTTTGGTAGCACACTTTAGGATGCTCAAAACCAAATGCAAAAAAAAGCTCAAAACCGAATGCTTTCTCAAGTACTGTATGCTGTGTATGTAATTATTGGCTGCCTTTATTTTTTAAATCACAATACAAGAAACATGGATCTTAGACAAGGCTTTACGTTTCTCTTTGTACACAGAGAAATGGAAGCACTAGTCTGTACCTAAGCTTGTTGCACCAACAGTACCTTTTCAGCAGAGCTATTATGTACCCATTTTTAAATAAAATGTGAATAACATGTGGTGATAGAGGTACAAAAGATATAAGGTTACCAGAAAGATCCTTTTAAAGTCATGTTGTACCTAATTGTACATTATTGTTCTGCAAAAAGGTACAGTACTGCGAATGTGACAAGCTTAGGTGGAGTTGTAGTTTCTCTGTGTGGGGGGCAGCGAGACCAAACCAGTAGCACCTTGCATGTTTACTACCAATCTCACATGAGAGCCACGTCTTGGCTGTACAGTCAGCCCTATGACATGCTCAGGGCGCTGTTCGAATTTTTTTGTTTGGCCCCATAAAAGATTTCTGATTCAGCAGAGCAGTACTATTGAAAATCCATTATTAATGGCCTTCAAAGGATCCCAGGGCATCAGTGCCAGGGCATTATAATCGTCCTAACCATCAAATATAACTTTCATGAAAAAAAGAGTGAAACTCAAATAATTTGTTTCCTGACCTCTTTCACAATCTCTGATACCAGTCACATCTTGACTGTATGGCCACCAACCTCATGAAGGTGCTGATACACAGTGCAACTTTTTGAGCAAATGTTGCTGGGCCACGACATTATTTGGCTCCTAATTTTCCAGCAAAATGATTGAGAAGCTGTCCACTGCTGATCTTGATCAAAGTGTTGTGGTGATAAACTGTCCAAATAAAACCTTAGTAATCTCTAGCAGCATCATTGCTCAAAAGCGTTGCTCAAAAAGTTGCCCAGTGTACCATCACCAGGGGTGTGTTCAGAGGGGTAAAGTGTGACCAGAGCCCCATATATTTAGGGGGCCCACACAGGCCGATTTATGTAGATATATGGCTGTGGGGTCCATTGGAGCTGATTACACTTAGGGCGGGCCCACAATTTGCTGCTACGGCCCTGATCATCACTTTAAAGGGGTATGCCTTGCTACACGGATCCATTGACTTTCACCAGCTTAGTGACATGCTCCCTCTTTTAACTTGTCTAAAAGCAAGACAACGCTTAACAAAAAAAAGACACTTTACCATCTTTATAAACCCTGGCCAACGATTTGAACTGTATTGAGCCCCAAAATAGTGGCATACTCCTTTAGCACATAGTCTGGGACGGGTGTACAGTGCAGGCCCTCTCACCAGTGAAGTTTGTGCAGCACATGGAGTTGTCTGCCTGCTTCCAGTTGATTGGCCAAGCCATGAGCACCGTGTTGTGCTTCATGCCGCCCAGGCCGGCCGACTGGATCAGGTGAGAGAAGCCGTCACGCAGGTTGGAGGACACCACCACGTGACAGAAGCCCTTCGTCCGCTCCGTCGACATGGCGGACCTCACGTTCTGCAGGCAGAGAGCAGAGCACAGGGTTGGCCAAATGGTACAAATGTGAAGCAGAGAATATTAACCCATTTTAGCCTAAGGCACCTGAAAAAAACAACACATGCTGAATGACCAAGACCTTTTTTTGGGAAAAGGTGCCCTCTGCCTATAAAAACCTAAATATCTCAACCTCCAAATCACATAAAAACATGAAATACGTTGCATTTAAATGCAAGGACCCTCATCTTTAATTAGAATGTGTTCATTCAGCTCTGATATACCCACATTTTTAATAATAATAAAAAAAACAAATCTCAAGAGCCTGAATGCAACGTACTGTATATGTTACTCCAGGCGCCAAAGGTCGAACAGCATATACACGGCATCAGGCTAAATGGGTTAAGAGACATCAAACATGCATATACAACATGAGCAGGGTGTCCTCAGCTATCTCCCTTCTGTCTTTTCCACAACAGGACATAAATGTGCTGACGCTATGGAATAGGAGCCAGTCAAACTGACTGCTCAGACACACCCAACATAGTCATGTGACTTTCTGTGGAAATGCATGTCCTTGCTTCAGAGCCAAACCACATTATTTGCATTTTGACACAGCACTCCTGATCACAATATTGAGTCTGAATACGACATCAATCCGAATTGTGCATTTTATGACAAAGAGAAAAGGCCATAGACAGATAGAATAAGCAAGAAATGAAAGGGTAAGTTGTCAAACCATTATACCAAACGATTACAACAAACAACTGCAGCAGAGGGCAAATCAAACTAACAACCATCCAACCAGGCAAAATAAAAGAGCCAGGTCATAGAACAACCTCACTAGGCCCAATGGGAATATGGACAGAAAAATACGTTGTGAATACTATTATGATCTCATAATGTAAAGTCAGTGTGCTATGTAATGAGTCACTTTGTGGTTTTCTTCCTACAAGATGTGAGAAATTGATCTGCATTGCCAGACAGAAAGCCCAATTAAACAACATATAGGTGAGAAGGAAGCTACACATGTGCTACAAATGAGGGTGAGAAAAAGGTGGGTTGTGAATTACATAAGGTCCTGCCTTGACTCTTGAGTCTGAGAACAACTGTGAAGAGCAAGTGAAACAAATGTGAAAATGATCCCAGTTGTTGTTATTGAACTTCTAAATGCTATAGGCTCCTTGCCAGATGCAGAGTAATCCATCATCATGACCCTTTAGACCCCGTTCCTAACCCACCGCACCCATCATGACCTGGTCTTCACACCCACCCAACCATCCTCCCCTCCGCCCAACCACCTCCGCTCATTTGCTCCTTGGAACACCCCCTCCCATACTAGGATATATGACTCATCATTAGATCAGCACTTTCTCAAGAAACACTAAATCAAAGCCAATCCTCATACACATACACCAGGGGTGGGGAACTTTTTTCATTCGAGGGACTACTTCAAATTCCTACAAGGGTCATAAAAGTCCTCCGAGGGCCGTACTATGAAAGCCCATTGGGAAAGTGAAAGCCCATTGGGAAACTCCAACTCCCATTGTCATTGTGACACAGCACTCCACAGCACACAAGTGAACACTGCACACTGCACACAACGAAATTGCATTCATGCCTCACCCGTGCAAGGGGGCAGCCCTCAGTGGCGCCCCATGGGGAGCAGTGCGGTGGGACGGTACCATGCTCAGGGTACCTCAGTCATGGAGGAGGATGGGGGAGAGCACTGGTTGATTACTCCCCCCACCAACCTGGCGGGTCGGGAGTCGAACCGGCAACCTCTGGGATGCGAGTCTGACGCCCTAACCGCTAACCCATGACTGCCCAATTACTATGAACACGAATCAGGATTTCCCCATGCAAGTTATGCCTATATTGAAGGTAGACACCTTTAAAACAGTCCCCACCTTCTCTAGGTCCCCTGAATATAACTTAATTGCATTGGAAATGTAATTTCTAAGATTCCTTTACAAAATATGTGATATTTCATGTGAAGTTGCATAACATTAAAATGATATCGAGGGCCGGATAAAACGGCCTCAAGGGCCGCAAACGGCCCTCGAGACATAGGTTCCCCACCCCTGACATACACATACACATACACATACACAAACACATACACATACATATACACATACACATACACATACACATACATATACACATACACATACACATACTCTCAGCTGTGTCATGTTCTCATAAAGTACACTTTGTACACACTGTGCATCTGAGCAAGAGACAGGCAAACTGGATTGAGTGATATCCCATGTGCCTGTGCCTGTGCTCCCTAACATGGGTGATTTCACTAATTAACTTTTCCACCTGGCTGAAGGGGTGTGGTTATTAGGATCAGCTGGTTCACTGAATTGACTGGAGCAAATAGTATGTGGCAGGCATACAGCAGTTTCCAACAATCAGAGGTTCAGCAGTGCGCAGCCAGGGTCGCGCAGTCAAGGATTGTTTACAAATGGTCAACCCATGTATGCACTACGCACCAATACAAAGTAGTGTTGCACCGATTGGCCCGGATCGGCACTAAAATGGTGGTATCGGTATCGGTGAGTACCAACAAATAGGGCACCGATACCATTTACAGATGCTTGTATGACACTTGAACGCAGTCTTAAACTTAGTTATTTCATAGAGGTATTTCAAAAGTATAAAAAGTTCGGTAACACTTTCTATGAAGCCCATATCTATAGCGCATTATGAGCGCATTTATAACTAATTATAATGCACATTATAATTACTTACAACGCATTACGACTACACCGATGATGTTTCATGATGCTTTATGTTAACAGTAATGAATAACCATGAATCTAGCTTATAATACTTTATAAATCCAAGGGTATTATGAGTGCTCATGACTGGATATAAACTACAGGCTGCCTGATGGGGCTTACAGTACATTATGATGCATTATAGATGTGCATTATACAGTGCATTATAGAGGCATCCATATGAACTTCACTTTACTTAGAGCACACATTGACGACTTATGATCTCACATGAAACATTATAGCATCGTATGAGCCCTTATGACAGTTTATCATCCAGGTCTGTGCATAGAGGGGTATAGGTACTCATAATGTACTATAAACCCCATCAGGCAGCCTGTAGTTTATAGCCAGTCATGAGCACTCATGACACCCTTGGATTTATAAAGCATTATAAGCTAGATTCATAGTTATTCATAACTGTTAATATAAAGCATCATGAAGCATTATGAGTGCAGTCATAATACGTTGTAAGTAATTATAATGTGTGTTATAATTTGCTATAAATGCGCTTATAATGTTGGCTTTAAGTAAAGTGTTACCAAAAGGTCTACTGGATTCACTTTGTATTAGTCTTTTTCCTGTTTCACAAAGGTAGGCAGCAGCCTGACAGAGCCATGCAATGATTTAACATCCAAGTAGTATGCACTGCAGCCCTTCATATATATACATTTCAAATAGGGTGGTATCGGTATGGTATTGGTATCGGCTGATACTGTACAGCCAGGTATCGGATATCGGTATCGGGCCCAAAAAATGGTATCAGTGCAACACTAATACAAAGTACCGTCAATCCGCTATTCTGGCCTTTAGAGTACCAGGACTTCATTTATGGTGTACCTGTGCATAATCAATTACTCTTTCTTTTTTTGCCACTGCCCTCACCTGTTCTGCGTGCTTGGCGTCGGAGCCTCGGGTCTTGTAGGAGCCCTCCAGTACGGAGCTGGTGATGGTCAGGCCCTTGCCGGCCTTCAGCTGGGTGGTGAAGGACAGCAGGCGCGGATGCTTCACTGACAGGTCTGTATCCAGCTTCAGCAGCACCAACAGCTGGGGCCTGCAGAAGGAATATGGCATTTACTATATTAAAACACCCTAGGGCATTTACTGCATTGAAATACACCACATTATTTTTCAACACTGGGGTCGGGACCCCATGTGGGGTCGCCTGGATTTCAAATGGGGTCGCCTGAAATGTCTAGGTGTGAAAAAAAAAATACTGATAAATATTACTACTGAAATGCCACGTACAATTTTAAACTTTAATGAATATCTATAGGCCATGGTTCATGGTTTTATTTTGGTCAGTCAAAAACGTGTAGGCCTATGGGGTTTATTATTTAATCGAGCAACGTTTCGACCTTCAGGTCTTCATCAGGCAAAGTGTGACACAGAAATGTAGGGTGTTAAAATGTTGCCTGGTTAACACCAGACCTAATCACAAGTGAGATTTGTCTTTCAGATCGAAACGATTGTGTAGAACTAAAGGCAGTATGGGAGTTCCCAGGCTAGTTAAAATGGGGTCCTGGGCTGAAACAGGTTGGGAACCACTGCCATAGGGCATTTACTACACTGAAATACACCATAGGGCATTTACTACACTGAAATACACCATCGGGCATTTACTATATTGAAATACAACATAGGGCATTTACTGCATTGAAATACACCATAGGGCATTTACTGCATTGAAATACACCATAGGGCATTTACTGCATTGAAATACACCATAGGGCATTTACTGCATTGAAATACACCATAGGGCATTTACTGCATTGAAATACACCATAGGGCATTTACTGCATTGAAATACACCATAGGGCATTTACTGCATTGAAATACACCATAGGGCAGTGTTTTTCAACCCTGGGGTCGGGACCCCATGTGGGGTCGCCTGGGTCGCCTGAAATGTGTAGGAGTGAAAAAAAGAATACTGATAAATATTACTACTGAAATGCCACGTACAATCTTAAACTTTAATAAATATCTATAGGCTTAATAGCATACAAGTTAGCTCATCATGGTTTTATTTTGGTCAGTCAAAAACGTGTAGGCCTATGGGGTTCCCAGAAATGTAGGGTGTTAAAATGGGGTCCTGGGCTGAAACAGGTTGGGAACCACTGCCATAGGGCATTTACTACACTGAAATACACCATCGGGCATTTACTATATTGAAATACAACATAGGGCATTTATTACTACATTGAAACACACCATAGGGCATTTACTACATTGAAATACACCATCGGGCATTTACTATTATTGAAATACAACATAGGGCATTTATTACTACATTGAAATTCTGCCATTGCTTTTACCCTACTCGACTTGTTATACCTAAGATATGTATAATGCAATACCTATCTTTACTATAGGTTGTTCTGCTGTCCTGTCTTGCACTTTAATGCCTGTCTTGTCTGTGTTCATATCTTTGCATAGGATGGTGAGCAACGTTATTTTAATTTTTATTTATGAACCATGCATGTGAAGACATTGACAATAAAGGTGCCTTTGCCTCTGACTTTTAGTTCTACTCTCCGTCATGTTACCTGCTGTCAGTTAACAGTTATAGGAACAGTTCATCTCATTTCAAGAAATTGCTCATATGTAGTTAAGTCCCAGTAAAATATGATAATACATAGCATTTTTAGTCTATGTGTTTGCATTGCCTAGTTTAACAGTATAGCCAAATGTAGCAATACAAGTCTATGGGAGCAAATAAAACATCATCAAATGTCATAATCAAATCAAATGCTACTTTAAAATGAATGTTAAATTCATCAGTGTGTAAAACAGCTATTTAATCCCGTCCTGTGATCACCTGTGTCTTGATGCTAATGCTCCCATTTACTTCAAGTGATTATGCTAAGCTAATAATTCTGAAAATGATATGCACATTCATGAATATGCTTGGAAATACTGCAAATATGTGAAAATTAAAAAAAGGGTGGACTGTGCCTTTAAGTAGAGGAAAGGTCGGGCATGGGAGTAGGGGTGGAAGCGCAGCAACTTTAATGACTGGTTAGGGCTAAGGATGGGTTTTGTCTGGGCACAGTGTAGTCTTTAGTTTTATTACAATGGGAATGAATGGGAGTGTTCGAAATGTAAAAGAGTAAAAGGTTCAAGGATCAAGGTGTGTGTGTGTGTGTGTGTGTGTGTGTGTGTGTGTGTGTGTGTGTGTGTGTGTGTGTGTGTGTGTGTGTGTGTGTGTGTGTGTGTGTGTGTGTGTGTGTGTGTGTGTGTGTGTGTGTGTGTGTGTGTGTGTGTGTGTGTGTGTTTACCAGCTCACCTCCAGTTCTTGGTGTGAGTGGGTGCATCTTCCAGTTTGGCAAGAGCATAGTAGGCTGCATTGAGCGACAGTCCCCGAATGCCATCTCCCCACTCCTTCTCTGCCCTGTGAATAGAGAATCACCATTATTACGAACATAAATCACGTAACAAAAAATGTAGAGCCACATTTCATGCATTTGTCATTAGTGGCCTTCACCCAGCACACAGTACCGTATAGTGCATGATTACAGTATATGGTATCAGTATAATTTAATCTCAAACATAATTTAATCTCAGTTCAGCAGTCTAATCCCTGAGGTCAATGTGGGCGCTAAAGGCCAAAAGCAAGCCATCTGATCTGATCTCACCCTCTGTATTCGATGTATTTATAGATACATCCGGCGATCAGCATCACCACCAGGGCATAATACCAGGAGGAGATGAACATGAGGGACAGGCACAGGCTCATGCCCAAGAAGGAAAGCGTCCTGTAGTAAAACAACAAACAATGAAAAAAACAGTACATTAATGGTGATAACCTCAACGACCTCAATCCTCAGTGACCTCAATGACCTTGATCCAATGTCTCAACACTTTTAGTACAGTACATATCTTTTGAACTTCAGCGTTTTAATTGACAATCACTACATTTGTTTTCACATTAATTATGAAAGCTAAGTAAAGCTGGTCCTGTGGACATACTATGGGCCCTTCTCAAAACCTAGTGCAGAGCACTTCCATGTGTATAAGCATAATTAGTCACGCCCAGTGATTGGATACTCTTTGGTGAACTCTACGGAATATCCAATCACTGGGTGTGACTAATAAAGAGTATCCAATCACTGGGCGTGACTAATTAGGCTGATACACTTGGAAGTGCACTGCACTAGGTTTTGAGAATGGCCCGTTGACTCACCAGTGGTAGAATTTAAACCTTGGTCTCCAGTTTGGAGTGCGCAGTAAGGTCTGGACAGCACAGGCCAAGTTGACAAACAGGTAACACATCAGGAAGAACCTGACAGCAGAAGACAAAAAACCCAACAGAGATTACTGGACAATAACACACAGTAACTCTCAATAGGAAAATATGCACCACAAGGAAGGAAAAGCCTGACTTACTGACTTACAGGAACAGATATGCACGGAAATGCAATGTGTGTGGATGTGTGTGTGTGCGTGTGTGTGTGTGTGTGTGTGTGTGTGTGTGCGCATGTGGTGTGGTATGTGGAAATGTAGTGTGGGCATGATTGTGTGTGTGTGTGCGTGCGTGTGTGTGTGTGTGTGTGTGTGTGTGTGCGTGCGTGTGTGCGTGCGTGCGTGTGCGTGTGTGTGTGTGTGTGTGTGTGTGTGTGTGTGTGTGTGTGTGTGCATGCGTGCAAAATAATGCATGTGCTATACAGTATACCAACCATGACTCACATTGAAAGGATTGGAGCAACAGCGTCCAGTGAAGCTATCAGGATCCCAATCTCACAGATGCCAGCCGTCAACAACAGGGCCCATGTGGGCTCTCCATTGTATTTCCCATGGCCAAAGACCTGTCAATAATGATGGTTAATGCCTATGGAGAAAAACCTTATCACGCGCAGACCAATCACATAATTGAAGCTGTCAGATATAACATTACACTTTTGAATAATGTTACAGGTGATGTGTGAACAATGGCTTTTGTGCCGACATTTATTGGTGTGTGTGTGTGTGTGTGTGTGTGTGTGTGTGTGTGTGTGTGTGTGTGTGTGTGTGTGTGTGTGTGTGTGTGTGTGTGTGTGTGTGTGTGTGTGTGTGTGTGTGTGTGTGTGTGTGGGTGCGTGCGTGCGTGCGTGCGTGCGTGCGTGTTCAATCTTGTACATGTGCGTGTGTGTGTGTGTGTCTTTGTGCAATCTTGCACGTATGTGTGTGGGTGTGTGCGTGCATCCATACTTGATCCATATACCATATGCAAGTGTGTGGCGTGGCGTGGCGTGGCGTGGCGTGGTGTGGTGTGGATGTGTCTTTCTCTTTCTCTGTGTGCATACATGTGCGTGAAATTGTAGCCTGAGTGAGTGTGCCTGTGTACACAGACAGACAGAGGCGCACCTGCAGGAAGGGAACAATGCCGTCCCGTGCGATGGCCTGCAGCAGACGGGGGGCTCCAGTGAGGCTTTGGAGAGCCGCCCCCGCGCACGAGAAGAAAGAGCCAATCACGAGCACCCATGGAGACGGCCAGGACAGTAGACCAATCACCAGTTTTTTTTCCACCGAGTCTCCAAATCTATGTTGAGGCACACACAAAGGCGTGAGCAGTGCACGCACACGCGCAAATACAGTATGCATGCACGCACTCACACACGCACGCAGACACACACACGCTCACACACGCATGCAGAGACACACACGCAGGCACGCACGCACACACTCACACAACCACACACAAACACACACACACACACATACACAACGTAGGCAAGATGAAAAATATTTGCCAGTTGAGTAAATATTTGCATGCCTACTTTCAGATTTCACAACCAGAATATAGTACGTATTCATATTCAGAAATATTCAACCACTATACAAACACGCAGTGACATGGCAACATGGCAGAGTCGAGTAGTTCAAATAGCACGACACCAGTAGAATACACACGAGATAGAGATAAGCACAGACATAAACATTAGCGGCACCAGATTCACATTCATAACACAGAGCAGTGTTGCTCACTGTCTGGCACAGTTCAACAAATGGCAAAACAAGTGCTCGCGCCATTGTAATGACAGACAGGACTTTTGAAATAAGTACTGATGAGTTTGTGGGTCAATGACGTTTTAGTAGTAGCACACGTCATGGTGGTGCAACCACAGCTAATATAACTATTATATGGATTTTTTTTTTTTTAAAGCAGATTATCTAAGAAGCAGTGTTTGGAAGTAGGGTGCACACATCCACAAGTAATAGTCCAGATGCCAGACAAAAGGTAGTAGGTAGTGTGATGAAGCGGTCTGCACACTGTGTATTAACTCCAAAAATACTTTATTTCATTTTAACATATGGCAACGTTTCGATCCAACAGAGGGATCTTCCTCAGGCAATGAGAACAATGGTCTGAGTTGACTTATATCACATGACCTACAGGTAGGCTACCTGGCAGAAAGGTGAGCGCAACCTAAGGTGACAAGTGGCATAGCATGCGTCTTGACGCGCTGGCAGACAAATTCAAGACCAGTGATCACAACCGATCACAACCTGTAGGTCATGTGATATAAGTCAACTCAGACCATTGTTATCTAAGAAGCATACAGTATTCATTGCAGTACATGAATTAGCTATTAATAACTTATTTATGGGCATTGGCTGTGGCTTCACCACCTGACGTCAGAGCCCAAAAAAAGAGTCATTGACCCTTGTGTGTTTATGGTTTTGAAGTGTTGGAACGAGGCCAGTAAGCTATGATAATATCAATGTAAACAATACAGTAATGCGCTTTAAATCTGTGGCAGTCTGTCTCTATTCCTGAGCAATCGTTTTTGCACATGGAGCTGGGAGTCGAATCGTGCATGTGTATCCTGTGCACAGCTGAGTCTGTAGGAGGTGTGTGTTTCTATTGTTTTCTACCAGCCCCAGGAACTGTTAGGGCACTGACCCACAGAGCACTGGCCTGCTGAATGGGTGACGTCACGAGTTGCTTACAGTGGTTTAGAAGAAAAGTAGGTAGCGCTGGGAGCAAGTGATATTTGTTATTTATTTCTGCCATTGTCTTGAATTGCTAACTACAATTTGACAATTGACAATATTTGTCAAATACAAAGTGTTGGTTTAGCATCGCTTGGCTATCCCCCCCCTGAACATCCCCCGGCACTACAGATCCAAGTTCATTTAGGTCAACGGGTTAGTGATGCAGTGAGAGGGAGCGTGGAGCACCAGCCATTGAAGCAGGACTCAAGCCCATCCAATGCTTGCTACTGATCATGCGAGCTCTCACCATGGGAGACAGTGAGGCTTCTGTGAAACATGAGTCGATATCAATCTGACTGTGTCAGCAGGCTAATTTCAGCTGGAGTCGTGATGGTGATGTAGATAGTGTGGTGTGGTGTGGTGTAGCGTATGGATCTGAACCACAGTGTCTTCTGTATGTCGTCTGTCATGCAGCATGTCTGTGACGACTGCTGTGCATTTATTGAAGTCATGCTACAGTAGTCAAGGGAGGTAGGTTGTTGACAACAAGCTCTTTGTGAGCCAAAACCAGTCCATAGCGTAATGGTGGCACTCACAGTGACAGGTAACCTATAGATAGCAGTGGCTGAAAATGGAACAACATGTCTTCCTTTTTCAAAGGTATGTTGGAGAAGCTTTGTGGTACGTCCTTCAAATACACACTCTACATTCATTGAATATTCATTGAGAGCAACTTACTTGTCTCTAAGAACCACACCTTCAATGCAGGCTCCAAACAGCAAAACACAGGAAAAGTCTGACATGTTAAGTTAGTGAAAATTACACATTTTGGATGTGCGCGTGCACACACACACGCGCACACACACGCACGCACGCACGCACGCGCGCGCGCACACACACACACACACACACACACACACACACACACACACACACACACACACACACACACACACACACACACACACACACACACACACACACAAATGGAGGAGTGTGAGGTGGGTTGTGAGGTGGGTTTTGAGAGGATACAGATGAAGGAAGTAGTCACTATGGCCATGATGGTGCCCGTGGGAATGGACTTCTGAGCATCTTTGAGATCTCCAGACCTGTTAGACCCAGCCATGATTCCTGCAACACACACACACACACAGCACATGTTTAGAGGCCCAGGCCCCACTGGTCACAAGTCAGGCAACATGATCTTACATGGACTGTGTTATCATCCAACAATGATAAATGTGCCTGTAAGTCACTTGACTGTTAAACAAAACAATCCCTTTCCTATGTATTTTCCCATGGAAATCGCAATGTAAAATATATATTAAGTTTGTTATTTTTTTAGCTTTTAATTGAGATTTGACAGAATAAGATGGAAACATTAAATGAGTGGGGAGAGAGAGATGGGGAGGAATTTGAAATTACCACGGACTGGAATCGAACGCGGGTCCCCTGTGTCACGATACGGTGCGTTAGCCCATTGAGCAATGTCGCCCCCGGAAGTTGTAATTCTTATAGTAGGCTATAATACTTGGAAATACGATATACTGTATATAGGATGTGTAATATACTTGTAAGACCTTGCAATTATTTTTAAAAAGATATTTTAGGGGGGTTTGTACCTTTATTGATAGGAAAGTGGAGATTATGACAGGAAATGAGTGTGGGGAGAGAGATGGGGAAGGATTGGCAAATGACCCAGGCCGGAATCGAACCCGGGGTCGCCGGCGTAGCAGCCCAGTGCCCTACCGTTAGAGCCACGGCAGGACCCAAGACCTTGTACTTCTAAGGGTGTGTTCCAATATGCAACCTTGCGTCCTCCACTTGTGCTTGTGGCCTCGTAACAGGAAGTAATATGTCATAATGACATCACTGACAACAGCACTATATTTCAATCTCTCGCAAAAGCTCAATTGTAAAGTCATTTTCTAATTTGGACATTGGATGGTGATAAAGAATAGTCCCCCAAAAATTGTTTGGCTAGGCTGACAGCGGGGAAACTTTATCGTTTTCTCCACGGAGACGGGGCATCAACAAAACGTGAGGTCACAAGCACAAGGGGAGGACGCAAGGTCGCATATTGGAACGCACCATAAGACTTCATTGCACTGACCTGTGACTGAGGGGAAGTAGATTCCCACCAGCAGTGTGAAGCAGGTGGCGATGTCATTCAGCACGTAGTGCTCGGTGTGGCCCTCCGTCCTGTCCTCTGGCACGGGCACCGACGGCTGGCTCCTCTTCTCCACCACCATCTCACTGGGGCCATACTCCCCCCACCAGTTGTCTGGGCCAGGCAAAGCAAAGCTTTACAGTATTGGTCTTTTGTTGCAACTCTTTGTTTCGATTTGGTTTCAGTATGGCTATTTTTCTAACAACGTAAAGTAAATCTAATGTGAAGTTAACTGTGTTGATAAATGGTTCAAGGTCGGGTGCAGGGTGGGGTAAGAGAAGTTTGGCATGCCAAGAAAGCAGTTACAATTTATTAGGGGAGGTGGTCTCGACATAAAATGTTTTTAATATTAAACCATTAATGCAGCAAGTAATAGATATGAGACTTATAATGTCATGGATAGGAAGGGAATCATTACGCTGCATTATTACTGTGTGTATGCCTTTACTAAGTCATGAACGCAACTGTCTTCGCATGTATACCTGAGATGACTCCACTGAGCAGGCCTGGGATGCCCTGGATCTGGGTGACGTTGTTCAGCATGAAATACTCGTCGCAGGTCGATTCGATGGAGGCGTTCGTGCAGAAAATGTTCCACAGTTCCGTGTGCCTCGACACGTTGTTCTCCACGATCACTTTCTGACACAAGTCAAAGCCCTGGCTTTGCAAGGTTCTGTTTCCCAGCAGACACACTCTGCGGGGTTAACAACAGAAGGGAAACACCCGCTGTTAAGTCACATGGCATCGGCACATGGCATCGGAGAGGTCTATGCGTTTATTTAAGGATACAGCTGAAGGGCAAACACTTTATACACGCTGAAGCCTCTGTTTGGTTAAAGGTGCTCTGTGTAATATTTCCAGTAGTTTATTTCCAGAATTAATGCTGTCCATTTACAAATGTTACATTTTTCATGAATACTTACTTACCACCAGCACCAAATTCCATTTCCAGAATTTCCAGAAATAGACATTTTTTGCTGCAAAAATGACTGTATTTTGTAAATATACTGTATACTAGTAAATATTTAGCCTGGCGAGCCAAACCCCTGCCCGGGAGCAAATTCAATGTGCAGCCTCTAGGGGCGTCTAGATTTCAAGGCTAGTAAATATTAGTTTATTACTTAGTACATATTCGTGAAAAGATCACAAATGGCAAGGGGCAGCAGTTCCAAACAGCAGTGGTATTGGAAGTAATAACAGTAGTAGTGGTAAAGAAGTAGTAGAAGTAAGACTCACGGGACGTCAGGCGGTTCGATGAGGGTTTTGATGACACCTGCGTAGATGGCCATGATGGAAAGTACCACACAGGACAGGAAGACCAGAGCCAGCTTGTTGACATACTTCACCCCAACAAACACCACCAGGGCCATGAGGGCGAGGCAGCAGGTGCCATAGACTCGCATGTTATTGCCTTCTGCCCCCGGCTGATCTGGTGAAAATGGTTTGGCTTCTGGCACAATGTAAGTCTGAGAAGACAATGCATAAGGAAAACACACAGTGTTTTGTAGCTGTTGTGTAAACTGTTGACATTTGTCTCCTCACCAAAAGTTACCTTGACCTGAGAGAGTTCTAGAGAAATTATTTCAACTGTTTAGGGAAAATTTGTGCAGTTACCAAGAGGATCTCAATAGTGCCGAGGATGTACAAGGAGCCGGCAAACGTGGTGCCCAGGTAGAAACACAAGCCTACAGCTCCTCCGAACTCCGGGCCCAGGGACCTGGAGATCATGTAGTAGGCACCGCCGGCTGCAACACAAGACAAGAGCAGTGGGAACAGGAAATAGCACTGTATGTGGTGCTGTAAGACAATAGAGTAGCCATTTGACAGTTAATGAAAAAGGGGAAATAGCGTACCTGGGACAACACCATTAGTTGCAATGGCACTCATGGATATGGTAGTCAGTATGGTCTGAAACAAGACAAGGTCATGAGGGCATAAAAACGGTGGGTTGTTGCATGGCTGTGTTGATTATCTTCATCACAGCTCAGAAGATATCATTGGTTTGTTATGACCTTACAGGATGAAATCCACTCAATAATACCTGTAGCTACAGCACCATAGCTATAAATGAAAAAAGTCTGACACATCACAAGTTGTAACAAACCTGCACTCACACATACAGGTATATATCTCCATATATCCATATATCCTATATCTAATCCATTCAAAGTTAATGAGATGTCACTATGATTGTTTTTTTTTCTTCTCAGACCTCATTGAGCTTTTTCCCCCTACAAACTATGAATCAAGCGAAAGGGAGTTTTTCCTCACCCCTGATGCCACCAGGGGCCGCATCTCAGCACCCAAATTCAGTGTGACTATCTATGACTTATGCTAGACCCAGCTACTATGGACCTTACGCCTCTAAGAATCCTCGTCCCAACCTACGTGGACCTTATGACTACAATCTCTTCTATCTCTTCTTCCTCTGTCTTCTTGCTATTTCTGCCTCTCCTCTCTACCTCTCCTTTTAAATCCATCTCTAACAATGATGTTTTTTCCCATTTGTTAAGCACTTTGAGTTGCATGCCTTGTATGATACAGTGCTATACAAATACAATTATTACAATTATTATTATTGTTCAGATTTAAGTCCACTTAATGCGTACTACTACATAACTTAATACCTTGCATGAAACATAATGTAGTAAGTAGACTATAGTTTTACAATGTACAATGTAATAAAATATGTTTGATTTCACACATTTTAAACTCACACAGGCACAGCAAATGAAGACGATGGCTAAGGAGCCCAGGATCCCGGCGGTGCCGACGATCCAGGTGAGGCGTAGGAAGAGGATGACACCCAGGATGTTCTGGACGCAGGGCAGGAACACCCCGATGAAGGTGCCCATCATAGGACCCTGCAGGAAGACGGAAATCAATTCAAGTCAGTTTTTTTTTTTTTAAATATATTTTTTAGGGGCTTTTATGCCTTTATTCGATAGGACAGTCTGAGATGGTGACAGGAAGCGAGTGGGACAGAGAGACGGGGTGGGATCGGGAAATGACCCCGGCTGGACTCGAACCGGGGTCCCCGTGGGCATGCAATTCAAGTCAGTGGGAGGTGTCGGTGGGGTAATTATTACACCATGCATACGGTGCAGGATTCACTGCAGGGTATAGCAGTGGCAAGCAATACATTAAAGTACCTATCTTAGCACCCAATTAAAAACCTTTTTGTGTACTTTATGTGTGATGAGTTAAAACTACACCATGGACATTTGTAGCCTGTTAACAGACAGGCTACAGCA
This sequence comes from Engraulis encrasicolus, assembly GCF_034702125.1. Classification (NCBI taxonomy): domain Eukaryota; kingdom Metazoa; phylum Chordata; class Actinopteri; order Clupeiformes; family Engraulidae; genus Engraulis; species Engraulis encrasicolus. Next base: position 25,638,683 of record NC_085872.1, read on the forward strand.
GTAACAAATCGTTTTGAGTACTCTTTTACTTTATGCCCCCTGCCTATTCTTGCTCTGTGAATGTGTTCGTCATCGTTTTCAGTAAGCCTGCCGTTGCCATTAAGACCTGATATTTTCAAAGAATCACTGCTGTGTGGTCGCAAAAATGTTCATACTCCGTTAGCGTTTCGTTTCCATGTAGCTCAGGCCTAATATATGTGCTAAAGCACTGCTATTGCCACACCAATACCCCAATGCTAGCATTTCCTACTGATGTGGATGATATAAAACACAATATTGCCTGCCCATGTGTCTCCAAACATTCATTGGATTCTATGCACTATATAGCGTATAACATATAATGTTAAACATCTGTATGGTGTGATCTACTGTATAAAAGCAATGCTCTCTGTATAAACCATGGCCATCTTAAGTTTATATTATGCTTCCTTAGCCTATCACTGGCTCCAAAGAAATAAGGCACTGATTGGCCATTGTAAGCAAGCATGTCCATGGGAATTGACGTCAAACATAGCTTATCTTAGATGTTGTCATTCTCTCTCATTAAACCCATGACTCCAGTAGTTTAGCACATGTTTTTTTAACTACAAATTAAAAAAATAATCAGAATTATCATTTTTACAGTTAGTAAAAATGTCTTGTGATTCAAATTCTAGGTGTCCACTGTGACTTGCTTGATATGTTTGGATACTTGTGCACACTGGCTGCACTGGAATGTTTGGAGTAGGGGGGGGGCTAAAAGTGACACAAGGTACACAGGAAACTCAATCACCATTCGGGATAATCTAGTTTTGGCAGCCCCCACATGACTTTTGTCTGCAGCAAACCACCGACCAGTCCATATTAACCTCTTCATGGACACTCAGCACTACCTTTCTCCTATCGCTTTTTTTGAGCATGCAATGTCTGTACTGTATTTAAACACAGAGCAAGATCATCTGTGTACTATCTATCTCCATATACATCAAAATGAGTTCTATCATGGGAAACACAAAGGAATGTACGTAGGTAGGATGCATATGCAAAGCTACATGTAGGCAATCAGATGGATAATCATATGAATAAGTCCTAAGTATATAATTATTATTATGTAATTATATAAAACTTAAAGGGGTATGCCAGTATTTTGGGGCTTAATACAGTTAAAATCGTTGGCCAGAGTTTATAAAGGTGGTAAAGTGTCTTATTTTTCATGTTAAGCGTTGTCTTGCTTTAAGACAAGTTAAAAGAGGGAATATGTCGCTAAGCTAGTGAAAGTCAATGGATCCGGATCCATTGACTTTCACTAGCTTAGCGTCATGCTCCCTCTTTTAACTTAAAGCAAGACAACGGCTTACATGAAAAATAAGACACTTTACCACCTTTATAAACTCTGGCCAACGATTTTAACTGTATTAAGCCCCAAAATACTGGCATACCCCTTTAAACTTCACAGCACGAATTGTTAAGCGTAAATAAAATGAGTTCCCATGAGTTGTACACGACCAGTGAAAGCTAATTGCCAAAGCTAACAGTCATTCGTGTAATTAAGCCATGAAGTGTAATTAGCCCTCACTCCAAGCAGATGAACTGTTAATGTCCGTGGCACCTTTTAGTCTGACGTAAGGTATGCTTTCCCCCAGACCCTCATGGGTAACACAATGGGGCCAGCAAAAGCAGCCCGACTGCCTTACACACAGCAATTGACCAAATTAAAACAAATCCCCTCTGTCATATCTAAGCCGTGCAATGATTAATCATCTCTCAGGTGTTTACATTTCACACGGCCAGCCCCGAGCAGATTAGTCAAAACAAAGTGCCGAGGGATAATCTGTTGCAGAATGGGAAGATTACACGGGGAGGGCTCTCCTGCTCCCCTCTCTCGGGGGCAGCTAACTGCTCATTCACGCTGCAACATCACACAGGATTTGGGGTGGGCGATGAGAACACAAAACCAAAACCCAACATGCCCACCTTATAGGTGACCCTCTTGACACCGTCGTCATCCTCATGCTCCTCGTGCTCCACCACCCCCTGGGTCAGGTTGGTGTAGTTGGCCAGCTTGTTGAGGAGGGAGGACACCATCGGGGTACTCTCAATCTCCTCCTGTTACATTGGCAGAGAAGTGGAGAGAGATAGAGAGGAGAGGGAGGAAGAGGGAGGGAGAGAATTAGAGGGACATGCAGAGTGGGAAAAAACTGAGAAATGCAGAGAGGGAGAGAAACAGAGCCAGAGGGAGAGAGAGAGAGAGAGAGAGAGAGAGAGAGAGAGAGAGAGAGAGAGAGAGAGAGAGAGAGAGAGAGACATAGAGACAGACAAGAGAGACATAGAGACAGACAAGAGAGACAGACAGACCGACAGACAGAGACAGTGTGTGTGTGTGTGGGGGGGGGGGGGGGGTCAGGGAACAAATGGAGTGAGGGAGGGAGGGAGGAAGTGAGGGAGGGAGGGAGGCAGTGAGGGAAATGGAGAGAGTGATGAGCATAGTGTTCCAAAGGCGAATGGGGTACACTAAGATGCTGTAGGAAGTCCATGGTGTGGTGTCAGTGTGCATTTCATTGCTGTCTGCACATCACCATGCGCCATGGTACACTCAATATGAACCATTGGCCTATGGTTTAATACAACGTTAAATAAACACTGTAGTGAATGGTGTGTGGTTTTGGTATTCGCACTAGAATAACGCACCTCAAAAAGGGCCATGTTTTTGCCATCATAATAGCTGTTGAAGAAAGGGCTGTCCTCCTCAGGGCTCTCATCTCCTGTCATAAAACACATGAAACATCAACAGGTCATCGCTGTGCAGTAGTATTTTAGTATTAAGAGCAATCCTTAACAACCAAAGCCATTTAACAGAAACATATACAAAAACCAGTTTTCATTGAAAGTGTCCAGACACACCTGCTCAGATGATCACTGCTCAATCGTGAATTGCATGAGGACAACAATAAATAAAAAATGAAAGCATTAGGAGACCGTTTTGAACTGTCAGTGAGAAGGAAAGTGGTAGGAGGCTAAATGATACATTTTCCACCTTTCCATCAGTATTAGGCTCAAATAAATGAAGCAATGGCATCAAACAATGGCTGCTATATTAAACAGCCAGAGCAATCACAGGTGTCTTTGTGTACCTGAATAAGACGGAGAGTGAAAAGTGCTTTGGACACGGCAAAGAACACCCAGATTGACAAGAAGTGGAAGGCATGGAGAAGAAACGTGGAGAGAGAGAGAAGACAGAATAAAAGATTGAAAATATTGGCAGGGTGAATAAGGAATGAAAGGTGTCGAATGACTACAAAGCACTAAAAGGAAGAGTGCAGTTTGGAGACACAAATCTTGAAAAATGTTAACTTGTGCCACAGACAACACCATTCTTGAACTGCCTCCAAGTATGAACTCAAAAACGAGACTTTCAAGTGTAGGTAGGGCTAGTTCAAGATATCACAGATCATTATCATTTTCAATATCGTTCCAATCATCAGCCTCTAAATATAAACTTCTTCAACTGTGGGAGAAACCTATAACAAGCAGCTCACCTGAGTGGTTTGAGAGGGCACTCCCATTGTGCTCCATTGCAGAGGCACTACTCCTCCTGTTGCCAACCCTCCACTGTACAAGCTGGCCCCACAGTCCGGCAGCCCCGACTAAAGACTCCCAGTACAGTGCGGACCTGTCTGCTTCCTCTGTCACTCAAAGTTTGGCTTCCCTCTGTCTCACTAGGGGGGGCGGGGGACCGCTTTCCGTCACCACCACTACTCCACACCTCACTGTCCAGGTCGCAGGATCAGGGGGGAATCCCTGCTTGCGTGTGCCGCTTGTCTTCCCTAATCTTGTGTTCCCCTCCTTCACTCCAGTGTGCGTGGGCATGTGTGAGTGTGTGTCAGCAGCAGTGTAGTGTGAGGGTCCACCCGCGCGGCGACCTCCCCTCCCCTCCCCTCCCCTCTCCTCGCTTCCCTTCGTCTAAATGATAACACTCCGCTCGGAGCCGGTGCAGCTGTTGGGTTGGTGCTGTGACTAAAGCCCAACCGCTCCAGCCTACGTCCCTCTGCTGCTCAGCCAGGAGGAGAGGCACTGTAGTTAACCCTCCACAAACACTGTCATGCTGTGTCGTCTTTTTTAACACACCTTTATGGACAAACAGTATTTAAAGATGCCTTAATTAACAACAACAACAAAAAAACACATCTGGAATGTGTTACATCCTACATGTCTCTGTAGTTTTATGGCCTGCTGTTCAGCATTGTCGCCAATTTCCAGACAAGAGGCCAATGTGCTGCAATGACTCACCTACTGTAGCCTACAACAACTCCCAGGCCCACAGTGTTCATCAAACACTCTATTCTAGCTTCCAGTGTTGTTAAGACATCATGCACCACCCAGATCAGTTTCATCATCATGGCCAACCACAGACAGGACAGGAACCCAGCTCACACAGTTAACCACATCAGTTAAAGGAAACTAATTAGTTCATTAGTGTTGTCCCAGGGAAAAGTATCTGGTTTCAAAAACACCTTATCACCGTGTCTCTGATGTCTCTTCATCCTTTTGCACAATTAGGTGAGAAAAGAAACTGGAAAGTCAAAAGGGCTGTTTGACAAACAGTTAGATCTTAAATTTCGTTTGTGAATTCATGCTCGATTTAAAAAACCAAAAAAACAAAGGAAGGTCGGAATGTGTCTGATGCGAACATGCATTTTTATGCTGATGACACAATAATTTACTGCTTCGGGCCATCCGCCGTTAATGCTATTGAATCACTGCAGAAGGCTTTCGATGTGATCCAACAGACATTTTTACAGTTAAAATTGCTTCTTAATGCTGATAAGACTAAGCAAATGTTGTTCTCAAAGCCAAGGAAAGTACCATCAATCATCCCCTCAGTACTCACCCTTGAGGGAACTGAAATTGAGGTGGTACATTTGTATAAATACCTGGGTATTTTGCTTGATGATACTTTGACGTTCAAAGCCCACATTGAAAATCTTGTGAGGAAACTTAAACTAAAGTTAGGTTTTTTATTTAGAAATAAAATTTGTTTTTCCTTTCATGTTAAGAAGCGCCTTGTCTCTGCAACGTTTGTATCCATTTTAGACTATGCAGACCTGCTGTACATGAATGCTTCATCCCAATGTCTGAGTAAGATTGACTCTGTGTATCATGGTGCCCTGAGGTTCATCACTAACTGTAGGGCTCAAACTCATCACTGTGAACTCTATGCCAGAGTTAAATGGTCTTCACTGACTACCAGGAGACTTACTCACTGGTATACATTTATTTACAAGGCAATACTCGGACTACTGCCACCTTACATCTGCAGCCTAATCAAAGTGAGGAATATTGAGTCTTATGGTCTGCGCTCTAAAGGCCATTTGTTACTCTCTGTCCCTTGCTTCCGCACAGAACTGGGAAAGAGGGCATTTGTGTTTTCAGCCCCTACCTCATGGAACAATCTACAAAAGGACTTGAGACTAACAGATCTGATTCCATTGAACGATTTTAATTCCAAGATGAGATCACTTGAGACAGAGTCTATTGTCTGTAACTGTTTCAATTGACGTGTTATTTTACTTGATTTGTTATTTTAATGCAACTGTGTAATTTTAATTTTGTAACTTGAGCCGCCACTTGGCCAGGACACCCTTGTAAAAGAGGTTCTTAATCTCAACGGGTTTATTTTTCCTGGTTAAATAAAGGTTAAATAAAAAAAAATAAAAAAAGGGAGATACAGATGATATATTATCTGAAATGTTATTTTCAGTGGGCGACTGGTTAATTTGGGGAAATATTTATTTGGAAATAGACACATTTGTAAGTGGAAGCACGTTGAGACATGATCCTCA
>NC_085872.1:25649501-25674501 GCF_034702125.1 Engraulis encrasicolus
TGTTGTTTCTACCAGTATTTTAAGGCCTTATTATATTTGTGATTATATGACATAGGGACCTTAAATATGGGGCCTATATGACATTTGGGGCCATAAATATGGTGCAACATGGGGTGCACTACATACCTTTAGTACTTTTGTCCCAATTCGGAGACCTCTGGAAGATATTAACACATTCTGTGACATTGTGCGGTATCCACATATCCCATTTCCTTATTTTCTGATCTGTGGGAACATAATAATGGACCATATATGGCAACTGTCAGGGAATCTTTTGTATTTTGCAAAATTATTTTAAGTTAGTCTAATATGCCTCTGAAAAGCTTCCATTCATACATTTCCCATCTGGTCTTCCTTTGAGGATGTGCATGGTATGTTTGTGTGGGAGTTGATGTGTAGGCCTATCAGTAGAATGTTGGAATGTCCATTTTCAGACCGTCTTTGACACCTCACATAGGGGGTACTACGGAGCATGTGGATGAATGGGATTAGGGGAGCTGTGAAGGCATTTTGCCTTTCATTTTTTTGGATTAATTTATTTAATCCCAGCTAATACATAGTGCTTTAGCATGAGTTTTTCCCCCGGCTGACCTCCCCCTGAGAACACCACAACATATTAGGCTATATAAGTTATATTTTGTAACTAATAATTCTCCTATTACATGATCTAGGCTACATGTATATCTTCCAGATATTGTTTTCACAGGTCTACATACTTCTCTGACTTTTCTTAACACTTGAATATTAGCAAAATATATATCTATTGAAGAAGTTATTATAAACTATCAATTACAGACCCGTGTGATATCCTTATGCATCATGAATGCATAATGGAATACTGCGTTATTATTTTCAACCCAATAAGAGACATTGGCCATATGTTTAATAACCAAAAGGAAGACCTCAAACAAAGTCTAAAATTGGCAATAGTGAGCCAGAAAAAAAATCCTATTTAAATCTTTTGCGGGTGTAATTGAACCGCGATCATTCCGTGCGCATCGGCGCATTTGAGAGCGCATCTGCGAAGCAATCAGCCACAAGACTTTTTGACGCGTTGTTTGTCTCCCCCAAGTGGGTGTCAGTCTGTGTGCTGTTGTAATACTTCTAAAGGAGTTGTAAAGGGAGTTGTAATGTAAAGGTAGCCTACCAATAGTTTGCAGCCAAGCAATAGCAGAGCAGCCAATCAATTAGCCAATCAATGTGTTTCCCATATGCGGACTGTAAAGAATTTCCAAACTTCTATAAACAGTGAGACGTCCTTACATTTCACAAAAGGGTAGGCCTACCTGATGCTGACATTAGGGTAGAGCACCGTTGAGTTAAATTCAGAGCAGTTTCTATCTAGGGCAAGGAAGAAAACGGGTCAGTCACGTTTAAAAGGGGTGTCTCTCGAGGGCAGATATTAAAACGCGTCTTTAAACAAAAGAAGAGGAAAAAGTTTGAACAGCGATTTTAAAATCCAAATTCTGAAATCAGCCTATACAAAGGGGTTCATTAGGCTACTTCAACGTTGTTCTCGGTGCTCAACTGTATTCATCTCTCTCTCTCTCTCTCTCTCTCTCTCTCTCTCTCTCTCTCTCTCTCTCTCTCTCTCTCTCTCAAGCTCACGTCGCCTGATGTCGCCGCTGATATCTTCTCAGGGTTTTATTTCTTCGGACCCCACCGTCAGCATAGGCATTCGGAGATGCTTCGTGGGTCCTGCGCATAACTTCCGGCCGCTTGAAATGACCTCGGGTAGTAACATCGCTCTCTTGACCTCAACTTTGGGTATTACACCTTGTATCCATTTGGGGACGGAGGACTTACGGTGCGGTTTTGGCTACGAAGATAAACAAAAAGTTAAAATTCCTGGCGAACTCATTTTTTTAGATATAGCACAACCAGCAACGACTCTATGTTGTTTTAATTTAATTTAAACGTGTAAGGACCTGACATCTGATACAGCATCTCTTCACTGGCACTGTGCACTCAAGACAATTGACAGGTTAAATGGGAAAGGATGCCTGTTCGGCGCGGACACGTTGCACCCCAGAACACTTTCCTGGACACTATAATCCGAAAATTCGAGGGCCAAAGTGAGTATGTTTTCATAATTGGGTGTTGTTGGGAGCTTTCCTGATCAACGATATCACACATTTTGCGTTGTTTGGACTAAAACTTACCTCATCTCGTTGAGTCAAAGTTACTTTGATTGATCAGCGCGTATTTAGACAAGTTCTTCTACCAATATCATATTCATATTATGAAGGTATGAAGACGTAGGCTCTGTAACTTTTTATGATTTGTATTATCTACCTACCCAACACACTGCACGTCCAAATGGACATGCATCATTTCACGAGGTAAGCGGATGCACAATCAGCTATCTCTCTTCACCAAATTAGAGCCATCACACCTGACATGAGCCTTTAATAGTAGGTGTTGAAGCATTGCATGCAGTGTACGTTGAAATGTAAATGTAACTTTGAATGTAGTTATTTTAAGCATCGCCTACTTATTGGTCTCTCTGGCTTTGTTACTGAGATAGGCTACCCACAACTCTCTTATCATAGTCCATAACAACCAGAATATCCTCTATATAATAGCCAAGACCAAAGCCTCGTGACAGCTTCCATCAACAAAATACTGAAGCATCTCCCAAAGCATCTCCAATTTTCAGTTGCATTTTATCCAACGTTTTTCTAATGCACAACAATATCAAAGTGCTGTATTTATTTTGATGTGTCAAAAGATTTTGATGAGCCAGCTATGCATTACACATGCTTATGAGTGGAGATAACTTATCTGCAAACCAAATCTACATTTGGGTATTTAAAATCTATAAAAAAAATCTGAACTATATTTACGTAATCTTTCCGGGTAACACACTCACCAATGGCTTTACAAACTTCACTCAGGATTTAAAGTTTTGCTTCATTTCATTCAAATGTGCTATTATTTTCCATCCATGGTTGCAGTGGGGAAAACAATAAGCCTAGTTGATAATTAGTGCCAGTAAGGTATTCCTATCACACTCACTGAGCACCTATAGCTATTTCCCAAGTCACGGATATCTAAGTATTCTGACACTGGTAGATTGTTGCCAACAGTACAACTATTTTCTTTTTTTTAAACCAAGATAAATGCAAGAACAAATTAATATTAGTGTAACATTTTCCTCCTTGGTGTTGGCTATTGGATAATACAGAGCATGTGTATTGAATAAACACAACATGTATGACTGCCCCTTGTAATCATAAACAAGACGTGAAGGGTAATGATGGGACCAGCCTTCAAACAAGTAGCCGTAACACCTTATGTACACATTTTGCTACCCCACGGTAGGAGCAGTCCTATGCTGTCTGCCTGACTTTACTCTGGTCTTCTCTTTTCTTCTCTTCTCTTCTCTTCTCTTCTCTTCTCTTCTCTTCTCTTCTCTTCTCTTCTCTTCTCTTCTCTTCCGTCTGTCTGTCTGTCTCTGTCTGCCAGATCGCAAATTCATCATTGCCAATGCGAGGGTGGAGAACTGCGCCATCATCTTCTGCAACGATGGCTTCTGTGGCATGTGCGGCTACACGCGCGGCGAGGTGATGCAGAAGCCGTGCACCTGCAGCTTCCTGTACGGGCCGCACACGGGGCGGCCGGCCATGGCACAGATGGCCAAGGCCCTGCTGGGCTCCGAGGAGAGGAAGGTGGAGATCTCCCTCTACAGGAAGGACGGTGAGATAGATATGTGACCTGACCTGGGCATGTCCTGAGTGCATACTGAGACACTCTGTTTGTTTGTTTGGATATTACTGTGTTTCATACGTGGACACTGGAACTTGTACTGTAGGTAGTGGAGATCAGGATAGTTTTATTTTATTTTATTTTATTTTATTTCTTTCTTTCTTTCTTTCTTTCTTTCTTTCTTTCTTTCTTTCTTTCTTTCTTTCTTTCTTTCTTTCTTTCTGTCTGTCTTTCTTTCTTTCTTTCTTTCTTTCTTTCTTTCTTTCTTTCTTTCTATCTCTCTATCTTTCTTTCTTCTATCTATCTCTCTATCTTTCTTTCTTCTATGAGTCATTCACTGTGAGTTACTGTCTAAATGGAAGCAATCCTCATTGACAGATGCTGGCCAAATGCCTCACGAGACATGCATGCATACACACTCACACATACATTCCCACATGCACATGGGGTGTAGAGATCACTCTGTTTTCATTCTAGGAAGTGATGCGATCATGTTGTTTTGTCCTGAGCTAGAATAGCTGAACACATGGTCAGTTAATAGCCAGTATTATTAGGGTGAGTTTCAGGCATGCTTCAGGTCAACCCGGACTCCAGACCATGTGTATTAATGTACATGTGCGGGAGGGTTTGTGTGCGTCATATATGCATGCATGTTTGTATGTACAGTGACATCCACCTCAAAAAAAAGTTGTGGTTTTGTGAGTTTTCTCATGTTCCACTGTAATTACTGTTGTTCTTGACGCCTGTCCTGCCTGCGCGTTGGGGCGGGTGGAATTTAAAACTATATGACCTCAGAGTCTTCTCATGTGCTGTTATGGTGTCAGTTCCTGCTTTAAGGATACCCCTTGTGTTGTGCTTGTGTTTCCTGAGCCTTTGCTTTCCCATATGCCCTTTCCAAAATGAGGCCCTGTATAGGTATGAGGGATTACAGACCAGGTGCTATCCTAATTATGGCTACCCCTGCTGATCTCTATTTAAAGAATCGGCTTGTCTGGATGATGTATTGATTTTCAGGACAGGTGGGAGAGGGAGAATAAGAACAATAGAGGCAGAAGACACAGTCAGTCGTGATCGCTTGAAGGACGATTACTCATAACACCGCTCAAATCCCAGAGCTAACCACTGGATTTTCCTACGGTTGCATAAGAACTGACACAGTGTCCTTTAACACTGAATATTTGAGGAAGTGATTGCAAAGTGTAGCTGCGATAAATGAATGCGAGGAAGCACCGGGAGAAAGAATGGAATCACTCTCTGGAAGAGGCGGGCTAGTAATTGTTTACGCTGTATATAGTTACAGTTGCCAGCAACCTACATTTGGAGGGGTTCGGAAAATATACTGGGTAAAGGACTGTACTGAGGTGCTTTGTTCTGAAACAAAAGCGATAACCCATTTCACTGTATGAAGAATGCCTTGTCAGAAACTTCAAAGCAGAAACTTTAATGGCTCTTTAGGGAGGTGGACTGGGAATTAAAAAGTAGCATGAATACACAAATGACTTCAAGGGCAAGGTTTATCTGGTAAGCTAGAGAGCAAAGAGTTGCAGTAATTAAACGGCCCATAATCCTCTCCCCACCCAACACCCTTCGCTAAGCATTGCTTGTTTAAAGGGGCACTCATGCTTCCTATTATCTCAGACCCAGGGAGGTTCGCCTAGCCAGAAGTCAAAGTGACAGTGTGACCTCTTTCATTGATCCTCGGTCGAGGTCTTCAAAGGAGTACACAGCAAAAGTGTAGCTTGAGAGAATAATTGCTGTTTCAATCAATATTTATTTCTGTAATGATAGTGAGAACCCGACGCATTCAAATAATGACGTAGGAACTGGTATGCATCTCCCCGAGAGGAGGCGGGGTGGGGGTTAGAGGGGCCCGGCACTGTATTGATTACCGCACAGTCCAGAGGAGCGTACAGGTGTAACCAAACACAGCTGCTCAAAGCCCACACAGGGGTACTCAAACACCTCACTGATTCATGAAATCAGACACTTGAGAATAGAATTACTGTAAAGAATACATTGCGGTGGTTTTCAGTATGTATATTCAATATTTTGACAGTAGCGTATAGGATTTATATGTGACTGTTACATACTTCCTAACACATACATTTGTTCATGTAAGCTAATTTTTCCACAAATTATATTGTTTTGTTAATTTTAAACATTTTCAGCTAGATTGTGTAAAAAAATGTCCTGCTTGCCTGTTTTGCATCTTGCTGGAAAAATGTAGCATGCATGGGCCTTGCTAAACTCCCTCTAGATATGCTTCAAGGACCAGATTCAGGATTTTTTCCCATGCTGGACCCTAGTCTCTGTCCTTTCCTCTGGTGTCTTAGAATGTCTCCTGGACACAGCGCCATCTCCTGGTTATGATCTGCCATTAGCCAGGACAGTGAAGGTCAGCCTCCTTGATGAGACTTTGGCCACCATAGCTGTTATTTTACAATCAAGCTGAAGCAACGTCTGTCAGTGTGCATTTACTGTAGTAAGTTGGCATACTCTATGTTGGTATACACTACCGTATGTTGCTGTACTGAGATCTGTCTATCATTGTTAAAGGTATACTGTGTAAGATTTTTAGTAGTTTATTTCCAGAATTCATGCTACCCATTCATTCAATAATGTTACCTTTATCGTGAATACTTACCACCACCATCAAATTCTAAGTATTCATTATGACTGGGAAAAACACATTTTTCATACACATTTTTTGAAAAGCTTCTAGGTGAAAGTGTTGATGTTTTATGTACGAAAAAGCTTCCTACACTCTGATCTCTAGAGTAGTGGAATGCGCGACATGAAGGTTCCGTTCATTGTTTTGTATGGGGACCCAAACTTGCACAAAATTGCCGAAAACGGAAAAAAAAAATGACAAGAGACACGGGCATGCTATAGCAGAACAAATGATCTCCAAGCTGAGCCGGTCGTTTTAGTGTTTGAACGGTGTCTCTATCTCGAAAGGACTTGGAGGAGATCCATTTTCTATTTTTACTGACCTGCACAAGAGAATCAAGCAAGCAAGCAAGCATAAACTGCACTTAGAGATTACTATAAGCGTGGCAAGCCTGCTTAATTACACATGATTATGAACTTTACCCATACTAATAGGCCTACCCTTTGCCTTTGGTGTGATGTCCATATGAAAGTCACTATGAGTAAACCACTCACAGTCTCCAATGTTATTACACATATAGTGGCCTATAAAAAGTTAATTTACAATGCCATCTATGGTGAATTCTTTCAACTCAAACACATGAAATTGTGGACTTTGTCACTGTGAAAAACAGACTGTATTTATGACTGACTAGTTTTGGATAATCTGCCACCACACTTCAATAATTCTTTCAATTCCCTTCTTATTCTGATTTTTAAAAAAATCATAGACATGCATATATTATTCATAAGGCAGAGATTTGAAATGCAGAAACAAGGCAGAAATATACTGTGGTCACAAAGTCATGCAGTGGAAAGATGGCAGCGGATGATACAAAAATTCAGACTCGACCACCTCATCCAGGGGCTATGGTGGTAGTAGATTAATCCACACTGGGGGAGGGGATACATAATGAATTAATGGAATAATGTCCCATCCTTTGCACGGCTCAATATTGGGTGGTAGATGTATATGTAGTAAAAGATTTGTCATTAACTTGAGTTGACGAGAGTGTCCTCATGGCACTATACTGTGGTGAGTGTATACAGTTTGGAGGTAAGGGTATTGTTGCGCTCTATATATATAGCCTACAGTTTGTCAGGAGTGTATACAGTTTGTCAGGATACTGTATATAGACGTATAGTCTTTTGTCTTAATTTTGAGCAGGCTGTCTGTGTGTGGTGAAGATGTGTGAGTGTAAGAGTGTGACTCCCTAGGAAAAGAAGTCAAACCGTGCAGAGATGTCATTGATATGATTTATGAATGAAGCGGTGGGGGCTATGTAATAAATCTCCAGGGGTTCTGCATACCATGGAGAGAGAGAGAGTCGTTTATCCACCCCTCTCCGCACCTGCCTTGGGCCTAATAACCCATAATGAAGTTGTCTCCATGGAATGGGAGTATGGTGGCGAGGCTGGGGGTGGGGGATGGGAGGTGTGTGGGCATTCGTAATGGCCTTCGTCGGGGAGGTAAATCGACCCCTTGGTTTGGTCCGTCAGAGACCCTGTGGCAACTAGATCCCTGAGGTTAGATAGGACATGCTGTACCACCATCAGGGCTTGACACTGGCACCTGCCAACTGGCCAAATGCTGGTAAAACTTGGCTGTGACTGGTAACAATTTCAGTGTCACCAGCCAATTTGGCGGGTACATTATTCTCTGGTATGACATATCAGAATAGCCTATATTCTGCAATTTGCCCCGTGTGTATCAATTGTTTTATTTTAAGTTCAAGAAAAAGGTCAATTAGTCAGTTTCTACATGCACTCATCTTCTTGCTTTAAGCACCTCATTTCCTGAGGTTAGATGTACAGCGTCATGATTAAAAAAAAAAAAAAAAATGTGGCTAGTGGAATAGCGGTATGGCTAGTGACTTGGGAGAACCACTAGCCACAGTGGCTGGCTCACAGACCTGTATTAACCAGGTCTGTGGGCTGGCTAATGTCAAGCCCTGACCACCATGCTCGGCTTTAGTGCTCAGCAATTATAGACTTGTTTCTCTATCAGGCGGGTGTACAGTTTACATACACGATGCATATTTGAAAGCTGTTATAAGACTGTACTCCCCATAAGCTGCTACCAGGCCGATGTGGATGCAAACAGCACAGGTCTGAGCTGTCTCATCGTGTTCTGTGTAAGACGGGAGCTTTCGGAAGTCATGGACATTTGGGTCGAGATAAACATCACAGCCAAGTCCCACTGCTCGAATAACACACATGGGACAATGCAGCAGCGGCACGCATGATCCAAAGAGTGCATCTGCTTAGAGATTATTTTCAAAAATTTCATTACAAAGCCCTTGTTCTTCCTGCGGGCTCATGCCTGCTTTATCCCCTCACCCCAAGGCTTTATTCACGGACTCGCTAAGGTCACCCCTCCCGCTATTCGCAGACGCGCGAGGCGTACACTACTGTAGGTCTCATATGCTGGTGAAACCAGAGGGGCTGTCTGTCTCCTTGGGGAGGGAACGATTTACGTACCTCACCGCTGGAATGTAAAAACTCCCGAAAGTCAATACAAAAATTCCTGCTGTAGCGAGGGCATTACCGGTTATGTATTTGTTATTTATTAGAGTGTGCAGCAGAGATACAGGTAGCCAGGGCCGGGTTATCCTTAAGGGCCAGCGGCACAGTGGCCCAGGGCCACCAACCATTTTTGACCAGTGAGGGGGGAAAGACACAAGACACAAACCTAAAAAATATTGCTTATAAAGGGGGCACCAGTGAGTTATAGTGCCCGGGGACACCACATTGGCTTAATACGGTCCTGAGGTAGCTTGCCCCAGTGCCTCTGTGAGCTGATATAAGCTGAGCCTGGCCCTGCCACTGTGCACACAACCCATTCATCCATCCTTTGCCACACCTGAAGTAGGCTAGTTTAGCCTGGCCCACTCCAGAGGCCTTCGCCTGATGGCTGACAACAACTGATGACCAACTAACAACTCTGGGTTTATGTTCACATGCACATACCATAATAATGAGTATTATGACTGCTATTACCTTGTTTTTTTAGTTTTTTTATATATGCATTTGTGGGCTTTTTATGCCTTCATTGTGACAGGACAGCTGAATAGAGACAGGAAATGAGCGGAGAGAGAGAGATGGGGAGGGGTCGGCAAATGACCTTGGGTCGGAATTGAACCAGGTCTGCCGGTGTAGCAGTCGAGTGCCCAGCCGATTGAGCTACGACTGGGTTGTGCTATTACTTTGCAACTGTAAAATGGTTTTACACATTCAGCAGTTTTTAAAGCTTACAAAGGATAGTTGGTATGTCAGTCTGCCAGACTTACTTGGTGCACCAAATGTCCAGTGTGGATGGGTACTGTATGTTCAATGATGTTGTTTTACCGGTTCACAAGCTGTAACAATGACAAGAGACATTGCGATTTTGGATTGTCGTTGTTGTCCACCACAACCACACATACAGTACTGTACAGCACACACCTACTGCTTGTACGGTACTATGCCAGTTTGTCCACTTTGATCCTCTGAACAAAGTACGTATCTCATGAACCCCTGAGATATAATGTACATCACACTGGTGATGTACTATGTGACCATGAAGATCTTTAGGTGGTCCCAGGAACATAGTTGGCAAAATATCTCAAAAAACATAATTATACACAAAACACTTACCGACAATACATTGTCCAGTGTAACAAGAATTTGCTCCAGCAAAATGGGTGGCAACGTCCGCCACGCAGTGGTCTGGAATGCATATCCAATCGATATTTCGCATACGCTTGCGTCTTCATATGAACAAAGATTTTCCTCTGAGAATTCTCGTCTAAACACGAATGAAAACATGAAAACGAGACGCCACATTTGCGTCTTACTCTTTTCATCGTCACTGTATAAACGTACTGTACCCTAAAATGGCAAGCAATGATTCAATATGTAAATCCAGCAGAAAATCTGAAATATGTAATAGGACAAAGAATACTGCGGGGTTGAGGGGTTGAACTGATTGCGAAGGATGAGTGAGGGGAAATACCACCAAGGAAGTGCAGGAAGTTTATTGACGAATGTAAGAACTGTTTGGCGGCTGTTGTTGCTGTCTAAGGGTGTGCACTGCAACCAAATATTAAGGAGGAGTGCCAATATTTCAGCACATGTCCCTTAACTTATTTTTTCTTTGAAATTACAAAAAAAGTATTTTGGAAAAAGCATTTGTTCTACTCTAAATATATCTTCACTTCTAATTAAACAATACTAAGTATGTTTCAATTTATTTCTGGACATACTGCTCATTTTGTAAATAACTAAGGGGTGCCAATACTGCTGGCTGGTACTGTAATTCATACATTCTACCCCTTTTATGTAATCAATCAATCAATCAATCAATCAATCAATCAATCAATCAATCAATCAATCAATCAATCAATCAATCAATCAATCAATCAATCAATCAATCAAAACACACAAAGCAAGAATCTAATAGGATTTTTGTCATCCGTTGGACTATCAAGTAAGTCAAGTTTTTGTGAAAAGGAGTGTTACAATGTTAATTCTACTGAATCAACTTGTCTCACTTGACAATTGTAAAGCCTTTTATGGTGCACTTTCTCTCTGCCTATGAATTTGAAACAGCCATGAAAAAAATCGTGGTCATAAAGCATGCCATCAGTCCCAATATACACGTACAGTCAGCAAAGTCAGCCAATTTTATTTCATACAGCAAAGTCAGCAAATTTTGTTTCATGCCGCATTTCTCATAAAAGCCAGCCTTTGGGCATTAACCATGGTGCATATCCTATCCATTGTTGCATGGTCTCCTTTTCTCCTCTAGTCCTAGTTCTGTGCTGGCTGCCCTCTGCGGTGTGTCTGTTGTTTGACCACCCTTGAGTCTTGACCTGTGTCACCTGATCTTGTGGTGTGTGGGAGCTGGTAGAGGAAGGGAAAAGGCAGAGAGGAGAATCTCACTGGGCCATCTGACGTTCTCTCCGTGGAGACTTATAGAAAATGGCGGATGACCCCCGTCATCTGTCATAATATTCTGTTAATGGCCTCCTTGGCTATAATTAGGCAGAGTAATGACTGGAGTCATTGCGGGGGAGTTAATAATTTAACTGTCCGTTTTTCTTCCCTGACCACTCAACAGAGCCACGCAAGCACACACAATATTCATGAGAGACAGACACTGAATGGAAACCCAATGCTAGTGGTTTTGTGGGTCATGGGAAACAATGGTCATTTATAATATGGGCCCGCCGTTGTGGTGTAGTCTACTCTTAATCAGAATTTGGTGTAACACGCACGTCTGTCTGGGTTCTCCGTGGGCAGTTAGCACCATGGCATCCTATTGAAGTGAATGAAAATATTATAGACTTTCTTGTTTCCGTAGTCGATGTGGGGATTAGACTCAAGAATCATTTGCTGTTATGTTCCATTTTAAACCAATTGATCTTATCTGTGACAAGTTTCAGAATGAAAAAGAAATGTGTATGGTAATAAAGGATCAATGTTCAATATTCAAGACATCCCAAACCACTTAATTTCCTAAAGAGTTCTGGTCAATAAAGCAGCAATCGGCATCTTGGCTGAAGGAGTCCAATTCTGTTCACCTGGGTGAAATAGCCTGTATATTGGCATATTGAGCACCGCTAAATGGGCTGTGATCATTCTCTTACTGTAATCAGGGTGAGTGTGTGCTAGCTATGATGTTGGTTACTCACTAGCTCCATCATATGCTAATGCTGTTCAGTTGGTTAACATTAAAGGATAACTTCAACCAAGTTTCAAAGGCAGTTGTAAAGCTCACACTACTCTGGACTTGTCAGTACCTGCGCTTTTTTTCTTCAGCCTTTTCCGAGATACTGGTCATTGTAATGGGGGCAGAGTTTGTTCAAAAAAACATCTTGATTTATTCCCAAAAACATCCAAAAGGTTATGCAACATCAGCAGACAACTAGCAAACAGCGATACCTTTTTGAAAAATATTTGGAGTAGGCCTATGCTAAGATTTGTAAAAATTTAAACAAAATCTGCCCCCATTAGAATAGCTCAGATCTCGGAAAGGACTGAGTCAAAAAATGCAGCATCACATGGTACTTTCAAGTCAAAGGTAGCGTGAGCAATACAGCAGCATATTGAAATTGGCAGAAGTGCTCCTTTAAAGGGTAACTTCTGCCAATTTCGACATGCAGCTGCAATGCTCACACTACCCTGGACTTGTCAGTACCTGAGAAATTGATTTTGTTCTTCAGCCTTTTCCGAGATCCTAGTCATTGTAATGGGGTCAGGCGTTTATTTACATTTCAAAAAAACATCTTGATTTATTCCCAATAATATCCAAAAGGTTATGCAAAATCAGCAGACAACTAGCAAACAGTGATAACTTTTGGGATAATATTTGGAGTAGTCCTATGTTAAGAAAGTTTTTAATGTAAACAAAGTCTGCCCCCATTAGAATAGCTCAGATCTCGGAAAGAGCTGAGTTGAAAAATGCAGCATGACCAGGTACTGCCAAGTCAAGGGTAGCGTCAGCAATACAGCAGCATATTGAAATTGGCCGAAGTTATCCTTTAACCCATGCAATGCTTTAGTAAACATGCTCTTTTGTCTTCATCCTAGCATCCACAGTTTTATTTATTATCAGGACATGGGTGAACTGCTGTGCGTGTCTTCGCAACAAAGAAAATAATACAGATATTACCTTGAGAAAATATATTGTAGGAGCTAGTGAATGCTTTGTGAGAGGCAGAGTTGTAACTGTTCCAATAATATCATTTGATATACTGCCGTCTCCAAAAGTGTTGTCGCCTATGCATCTGTTTGGAATAACAGCTAATAACCTGATTTTCAACTAACCATTCGGGAGGGTTGTAGCTTTCATATGAGTGACTTCTGGAGCCAAGTGATTAATTGAAAGTCAGGTTATTAGCAAATTAGTTATTCTAAACAGATGGATAGGCGACAACACTTTTGGAGACGGCTGTACTGCTTATGTTCTTATAAAAACAGTAATCCCCTCACAGCCCTTGGTCAGTATTGATACAGTACTTGTACTGGTCATGTCCTTGCCATGGCAATCTGCTACCTCAGCAATTGCATAGTAGTGTACGAAACCAGTAGTTCAACGGTGAAACACATTCAGTGTACAATTAAGAATAATTGCCATTGATCAATGATCTTAAATATGTAATTACCCTGAAGTACAGACATTCAGCACTATGAATAATGGGACCTAGTTTAGATTTAAATTCTCACAGTCACACAACAACATAACATGCATAGGAATGTTACAGTCAAGAAGGGTAGTCAGTTTTTAATTACTTTAATTGCTATAATTACATTTAAAAATACTATTAAATTATACTAAATACTAAATACTATTACTATTAAAAATAACTCCAAAACATGTTCATAATTCTGTGTTGTTGGTCATAAAATAACAATATTGTGAACTTTATCTTCGCTTGCGTGGGCCAGTCTGTGCAGGTTGAGAGCTATTTTTGGAATAGTGTAGTAGTCCGCTCCTACTGTACTGCCGTAGTGTACTGTGCGGCCCGTAACATCACATCACGGGATCCTGTCCTGTCCTGTGCCGCCTGATGAGGGTGTTGTTGTCCAGGCCAGGCACTCCTCCGCCATCGGACCAGTGTTGCCAGATTGGGTGGTTACCCGCCCAATTGGGCTACTTGGGATAGCCGTCTGGGGTTAAAAACGGGAAAAATTGGTCATTTGGCGTTTTTTTCTGCAGTTTTGTGCCCATAGAAATTAATGCAATTGGTCATTTGGCGTTTTTTTCTGCAGTTTTGTGCCCATAGAAATTAATGCAATTTGAAATTGGGCGGAATTTAGCGCATTTGGGTGGTTTTTGAGAACCTTTTGGGTGGGATTTGATCAGACACATCTGGCAACACTGCTACGGGCAGACAGGAGAAGGGGTCAGGGGACATCCAGCAGCAGATGGTCCAGCCGCTCAGACAGATGCTTGCTGGTACGAGTGGGCCGTACCGAAACAGCATCCCGCAACCCTAATCCCAGACACAATGTGACATGTTCTCCTGTCCCATGCATGTCCTCCCGGCCTGGAGGGCAACACGGTGACAGGGAAGGGACAGGGCGAGACCGCGGGGTGGAGGCTTTCGTAGGCGGGAGATGGGTTCAGGAGCTGGCAAGCTGTCAAACGCTCACAGTGCAGACCGTTGGATGTGCAGTTAAAAAGACACACTAGACTTTGCCAGACATTGGCTGATTTTTTTAAGGACTTGAGTTTTACTGTTATAGAAGCAAGCGTTCCTAAACCTTTATTGTGATTGAGTAGAATTATACTACCGTTCTATTCATTTGTTTTCAATTTGTAAGTGACATTTCAATTATGGTATATACTTTACTTCCTCTAGAAAAGAGTCTTTGGGTGGGATACAGGGGATGTGGGAACTCCTGTTGTATGCCTCCCCCTAGTGGTGATGAAGAATAATGCACAGTCGGTAGTCTTTCGGGACATTATGGGGGATATTTGGAAACTCAGTAGTGTAGTGGTGCTACAGATTTAAATTACCCTGTTCCTTCAGGGCAAAGTCCACTTCACCATTTAGGCAAAATCAGAGATACCTCTATGGAAATCCTGGTGCCTGGGTCATGACATTACATTAATTTAAGTACGAGATTTGAATACTCTGCCCTAAACCCAGGTGTGCATTTGTGTGTGTGCCCTGCGAAAAACAGGCGCGTGCTTCCACTGCTTCGTGGACGTGGTGCCGGTGAAGAACGAGGACGGCCTCGTGATCATGTTCATCCTCAACTTCGAGCTGGCCAATCAGCATGACCCCCAGGTGAACTCGTCGCCCTGCCGGGAGCTCAACCACAGCCACAGGCCACCGGTCCCGTGGCTCTCCGTCGGTATGCCAGTCTCTCTCATGACTCTTGTACCCAACCCATTCACTCAGTCACTTCCTTCACTGTCTATCACATGCCATGAATGCCCACTCCTTCGTTGGTACTGCAGTGTAATGGTTAAAGTACAGTATTTGTTGGTTAATGGAATGGCATGGAAGTAAGTAAAGCTTGCATCATTCAAGATTGAGAATTTCAGGTCTACATGAAGTTAGCATTTGGCAATGAGGCATTTTTTATGGAAACACGTATTGTGTGTTATTTTGCAGATTTTCCCCCCTCATGTTATTTAATTTGATTTATAATATCGTCTACCCTTTAGGTCGGCGGCGCAGCAGGTTCGGACTGCCTCTGCCCCTGCTGCAATCCTTCGGTAGCCGAAAGCTCTCCGTCCGCCAGGATGACGCCGAGTTCGGCGGCCGCCTCCCCCAGATGGGCCACGAGTCCGTGGCTCTGGACAAGCTCATGTCCCTCCCCGAGCACCAGCAGCAGCGCGGGTCCCAACGCCTCTTCCTGTGGGACGAGATTCCCCCGAGCCCGAGCCCAAGCCCGAGCGCCGCGCAGAGCCCACAGCAGCAGCATCCACAGCGTGCCCAGCAGCTGCAGCAGCAGCCGCAGCCCCGTCTCATACAGCACCGGCACTCTCTGCAGCCGCGATCCCAGTACTCCCAGTGCCCCCAGTACTCTCCGTACACCAACAGCCTGAACCACAGCCGCTCCTGCGAGAGCCTGTGCAGCCTGCAGCATGCGGCCCGCCACAACAACCTGGCCGGGAAGATGCTCACACGGCCCAGCAGCACAGGTGGGCTGCAAGGAGTTAGACTTACTTAGACTTAGACTTGAACTTTAGTTATCCCCGAGGGGAAATTCATGTCCCATGTTGCTCTGTAGATAAAAAAAGATAAAAAGATAGAAAAAGAGAAAAAATAGATAAAACAAATAAAGGATTGTTGGTATTACTATAGACTACGGCTGCACGATATCAGAAAAAAATGTGATACTCAATAACAGCATGCAATACCTCGATAACGATACTTTAATCGATATTTAGAAATATAGCAGTGTCTTTTAGTTCTTTTCAATTTATTATATTACATCATATGTTACACTACATTTTTGCAGACACGTTTATACAAAGGGACGTACAATAAGCGCACATACAGTACGTAACAAAAATACAGATTGCAGGGATGGTCACAGAGTTCACGGTGTCTCTGAAGTTTTTCTTGTGTGTATAGGATCAGCACTAAGCTTTTGTGTGCATATAGGCAAACTTGGTGCACCTTTGCATGGGCCTGGAAATGATTTAGAGATGTGGATACCATTGGAGCAATACGGGCAAGGATATCTGGAGAAGAGGAGGAAATGTAGACAGAGAAAGAGAAAGAAAGAAAAGAGGGACGTGGTCAGTGTGGTAACAGTGTTGAACAGATTCAGTATAAGAGAGCCTTTGCAGCTTGTGATATGTTAGCCCGATTATCATCGATTTTCATAATAATGAACATTTCCTAAACGGCATGGTTGACCCGCCTCCCTTTGTTTGCTACTGGTTGTTTGCTTCCCGACAAAGTTTTTTTTTTTCATTTATCCTTTATTTAGCCAGGATTTTCCCATTGAGACTACAGTCTCTTCTGCCAGGGAGTCCTGGTCAAAATGGCAGCATACATAGTGAAAGTGAAAAAGTGAAAGCCCATTGGGAAACTCCAACTCCCATTGTCATTGTGACACAGCACTCCACAGCACACAAGTGAATACTGCACACTGCACACAATGAAATTGCATTTATGCCTCACCCGTGCAAGGGGGCAGCCCTCAGTGGCGCCCCATGGGGAGCAGTGCGGTGGGACGGTACCATGCTCAGGGTACCTCAGTCATGGAGGAGGATGGGGGAGAGCACTGGTTGATTACTCCCCCCACCAACCTGGCGGGTCGGGAGTCGAACCGGCAACCTCTGGGAAGCAAGTCTGATGCCCTAACCGCTCACCCATGACTGCCCTATAGATCCAGACACACACAAACACATAGACAAAAAGGAAAATAAATGTACAAAAAACACATTAAGAAGAATAAGTTTACATAAAACGTATTTTGAGATAAAAAAATAGCCTATGTGCTGCATAGTCAGAAACAATGACACTCCTCTGTGTATACTGTATTAATCTCCCTCTTAAAAGTTTCTATTGAGGGCAGAGAGTCCATACATAATATCTTCTGCAACTCATTCCATAGATATGGGGCATAGAAGGAAGAGCTCCTGATTTTTCCGGAGCTCAGAAACGATATTTTTATTACTCCTGGCCTGACTAGAGGCAATGCTGAAGGTGTCAATTGCGTCACTAGGAGGGCGCGGCCTGGCTAGTGATATGTGGCCTGCCACAGCGTGCTAGACGGCACGATACTCTCGTAGCCCAGCATCACAGACTGGGTGCAAATAATGTTAGCAAAGCTGCAGTAGGTAGCTCTGTTGTGAGGTGTCATAAAAGTTCTGTGTACTTACAGACTAAGCAATAACCTTTTGAGTGCACACCAGCTAACTTGGTGTTTACTTGGGAAGTGAACTTGGAAGTGGTGTGAAGAGGTGACACATCAATGTGTCATGACAGAGCTATATCTGGACAGAGAAGGGGCGAGAGAAAGGTAGATAGAGATACAGTCAAGCGGAAACAGAGTCCGTTTGATACAATGTTTAACTGAGTCAGAATAAGAGAATACGTACAGTAAGAGAGAGTTCACTTTGAAATTCGAGTCCTCCCCCTGAGATCCCCACCCAACACGGCAGCGTCCTTCTTTTGCATGCTGGTGTTTTCCAGTTGAAGGGCACAACGCCTCCCACACACACACACACACACACACACACACACTCACACACTCACACACACACACACACACACACACACAGTCTATGTGGATGACGCAGGCCCGGGGAGACAGAGAGTAAAGCAGCATGTTTGGTATGATTTAGATTCACACTCTCAGGGCGAGGAACATCAGAGGAGGTAGTGGGAGCTTGCTGCGTTGGACAGTCAGAAGTTGCTATTGCTCCGTATGGGACGCCACTGAGACATCCACCTACAAATAACTTTTTTTCATTCTCTCGTCTCCCTCGTCTCCCTCTCTCCCTCTCTTGTTCTCTGCCTGTCTTGCTCTCTGTCTTGCTCTCTACCTGTCTCATTTTCTTTCTACTACTCTCTCTCTCTCTCTCTCTCTCTCTCTCTCTCTCTCTCTCTCTCTCTCTCTCTCGTGTGCTCATCCTTTCCACTGCCCTCAGGTGCCGTGACCAATAAAGCGGGGATGCAGAACTCTACCTCGGACTCTGATCTGATCCGCTACCGCTCCTTCAGCAAGAGCAATCAGAGCTTTTCAGACTCCAAGCAGGACCCCTATGTCACGCTCCCGCCCGGTGAAATCGACATCATCGTGCCCTGCAAGATCATAGACCACACCCACCATGTGACCGAAAAGGTTACCCAGGTGAGTGAGGAGAAGGACATACGATTGGCTGACGTTTCGTCATCCCATTCACAAAGCTGTGACCTACTGTATCTGTGAATATGTTGGGCAATGCGGTGTCTGTTGTGGTGTGAATAGAGAGTGATGCTGATTGCTGCTTTGGTTTTGGTTAACTAAAATCACTTTTCGTTCTTTCATCTCATCCATCACAAACAAAAGCCACTTCATGCAATGTCACGCCATGCAATCTGTGAGAACACATCTTTCATAAATGCTATCTTTGTTTGCAAATGTGGGCCATCCTTTTTTCTTTATCTTGGCTGTGTGTGTTACTTTGTCTACCCCGGTATTAGGTCAAGGTTGTTGGGCTGCATGCTGTAATGTGATGTAGCATGTGTGCTGGGCTGGGCCCACAGTCCCTGTTGCCGAGTGGGTCCAGTTTGCCATGTGCAATACAGCAGAGCCAGATTGATCCCAGTGGGTGCTCTCTTGCATGGAGGTCATATGTCATCAGTTCGCCCGCTGTGGCCGGACGGCTAGCAGCAATGCTGGCAGAGCTGCTCCATAACCATAGCACATGCATAATTTACCCACTATTATAGAAGCCAACTGTTGTTGCAGTAAGATTTATAGCAGGGAGCGAGAGTGGTTTAAATTTCTTACAGGTACTTAAGGGTGTATTAGTAAGCTATCGTGGTGGTGGTGGTGGTGGTGGTGGTGGTGTTGGTGGGGTTGGTTGGGGGTGTGTCTGAGTGGGCAATTCCCCCAGGGCCAGAACTTTTAAAATGCATTCATCCACAGAATTCCATATATGGGAGTCGATTATGAGGCTATAACTGTGTAGAGTGCTGTGTTTTTTCTTTCCTAGACTGACCTTTGTGGAGTCTGTATAATTCTCTTTCCGTTGGCAGTAGGGGAAACGATGAAGTGCCACTTGTACAAAAAAAAACATACAGAGTGTCACAGAAGCAGATTTGTAATTATCATAGGACAACATTAAAGACACAGTGTCACTTTGACACAGTGTACAACTTATATAACCGCTTCAATGTATTGCTCGCTAAAATTATTCAAAATACAGCCATAAGGTCTCAAAAATATATCTGGCTGCTATGTTAAAATCCCGTGTAGAGGACCATGATCTGCTTCAGTAGTCACAGTGCATGTTGACATGCTTGTCTCTCTGGGTTAAATTCAGCTTTCCAATGTTGAAGGCATTCATGCAGCCCCAAACCACGTCAGTCCCACATGCTTGACTTTAAGCATCTGATACTTTTCTTTGTGCAAATCACTTAGACAGGTCATCAGCTGGGAAAATTAGGCCTTTTGTCCTACCGCACTTTTCTCTGTGGATTACTGACCAGAAGCCCTATTGGAAGAAATGTAAACATGGGGCCACGTCAATTTTTGCTCAGACTTCAATATGGCCGCCATTTTCCAAAATTACTTGTTTTCATGCATTATTACATTGTACTATAAGGTGATATTCATGAACGATGAACTACTTTCAGCACTATTCTGTCCTAATTCCTTACATACATGTTTACAAAGGTTGACTAAACTAACAGAAATGAAAATAAAGTTGGCCACCTTGCAAAATCCAAAGGAAAGTGCTGAAAATAATGATTGAAATGCACATACAGAGTCTATGGCTGCGAAAATTAGGCCTATTGTCCTGTCAGGGTTTTCACAGTGGATTACAGACCAGAAGGCCTATTGAAAAAGATTCACCAGCTGGTTGCCATCTCAAATGTGCTCCAAAATTCAAAATGTTCTCTGTTTTTCAGAATGGCAGACTTTCATGTCAGTGTATGTAAGAAGCACACTGGCCACACACACTTGAGAAAAGCGCACTCAGGCACACGTACACACACATACAAACGCACGCACACACACACACACACAAACGCGCGCACACACACACACACACACAAGCGCACACACACACACAAGCGCGCGCTCACACACACACACACACACACACACACACACACACACTTTGGCAGGACAATATGCCTTTTTTCAGCAGTCCACTGTGTTTGTGAAATTCAATCATTTGACAACATTCCTTTGGATATTTAAAAGTGGCAAGATACAGGGGGTGGACAAAATAACTGAGACACCTTTCATTTTAGAGTTGGAAGTTTAATGGCTCAAGTGGACCAGCCTGTTGGCCAATCTTCATTAAGCACATTGCACCAGTAAAGTGAAGTGTGAAGGTTCAATTAGCAGGGTAAGAGCACAGTTTTGCTCAAAATTTTGCAATGCACACAACATTATGGGTGACATGTCAGAGTTCAAAAAGGAGAAATTCTGTGTAACTGTTGCATCTTTGACCGAGACAGCAAGTCTTTGTGATGTATCAAGAGCCACAGTATCCAAGGTGATGTCTGCATACCACCAAGAAGGATGAACCCTATCCAACAGGATTAACTGTGGACGCAAGAGGAACTAAATGACACTAAAATGACAGGTGTCTCAGTTACTTTGTCCACCCCCTGTATATATATTCATGCCTTTTTCTAGACAACCTTTATACTCACGTCTGTAAGGAGATAGGACAATTTAACTGAAAAATAGTTCATCTTTATTGGTAATTATGGCCTTACAGTATTGAGAAAAATGTGTGAAAGTCTGCCATTCTGAAAAACAGAGAACATTTTGAATTTTGGAGCACATAGATGGCCCCAAGTTTTCATCTTTTTCAATAGGCCTTCTGGTCTGTAATCCACTGTGAAAACCCTGACAGGACAATAGGCCTAATTTTCGCAGCCATAGACTCTGTATGTGCATTTCAATCATTATTTTCAGCACTTTCCTTTGGATATTGCAAGGTGGCCAACTTTATTTTCATTTCTTTTAGTTTAGTCAACCTTTGTAAACATGTATGTAAGGAAATAGGACAGAATAGTGCTGAAAGTAGTTCATCGTTCATGAATATCACCTTATAGTACAATGTAATAATGCATGCAAACAAGTAATTTTGGAAAATGGCGGCCATATTGAATTCTGAGCAAAAATTGATTGCCCCATGATTTAATTTCTTCCAATAGGGCTTCTGGTCAGTAATCCACAGAGAAAAGTGCGGTAGGACGAAAGGCCTAATTTCCCCAGCTGATGACCTGTCTAACTTGGATACCAACACAGATGCTTGACACCATCTAAAGCAAATTTGTTTATCTTGGTCTCATCAGAGACAGAGTAAGGCCGGCCGTACATTGGCTCCGACAGCACTGCGGAGCACTTTCGCTTCTGACATAATTCGGACCCCCAAACCCAATTTCACATGAACATAGCATTGATAGTCAATGGGCTGCGCCGACAAAATAGAACTGTCTCTAATCGCTATCCGACATCCGCGAATGTCTGCGGACTTCTGCGCCAGTGTGTGGGGTTCTACTGAAAACAATGGAATCAAACTTTTGGGGAGCAGTGCTCAGCACTTTGTCGCCGGTGTGCGGAAGCCCTAAGGATATGGATAGCTGGAACCACCATGCTGTGTGGTTTGATGACACCAACATAAACAATTTTCTTTAACCAAGTTAGTAGTACAAAGGAAAGTGCTCCCTGCTGAAACAAAACACCCATGGTAGTGGTACTGACATGTTTTGGTGCCGTCACCATTGGAAATTGTATTAAAATCACTGTCGGTTGGTCGGGCCCCAAAATGATTTCACATGAAATGACCCTAAGCTAGCGTCTTCATCTCAGTAGCCTAGCTTATACCACTTGGTGGGTCATGGGCATTATATACAAACAGCGCCTTGAAAGTGTCAGTGTCCTGAAATTGGTCTCTGTCCACTTTGAGGTTTATAGATATGAATCAGTGTATTAATATCCAAATGGAAGAACATGGGCAGGAATCTCTACATTAACTTTCCAGTAATCAAGATTGTTTGGCCGCTGCACTATCTTGGAAGGTGATACCATTGGCAGCCATATTGAGAGCCCGGTTATTAAATTTAATTGATATTATATAACATTTCATCAAGTTTTATCCAGAGTGACTTAGAGGATAATAAACAACATACAATGTGTGTGCAGAATACAGTAGAAGTAGGCATAACAGTGGTAATCCATGTGGGTAGGGTTAGTTTGTTGACGGAAAGCTGTCTATCCCTGAGTCTTCACATGCTTTTTGAAGGTTGAGAGAGCTGACCCTACTTTTGTTGGATATAAAAGTGTTGTGTTTACTTTGATGAATTGTGACTTCATGTGGATATCACTACGTATTAGGGCTGTAACGATATTGTATCGAACCGAGAAATCGTGATACACAGAGTCACAATACTGTATCGTGATACAAGGAGGCAGTATCGTGATACGCCCTTTCAAAGTTTTATTACCCATTACTCCAGAAAACAACCTTATGATTTGATGTGATAGCTCTTCCAAACTTCAGTGGAGATACATTTCAGAAATCGTGGGGTGTAGGCCGTAGGTCACAAATCGTGATACGAACCGAATCGTGAGTTGAGTGTATCGTTACAGCCCTACTACGTATATAAGCCCAATTGTTTAGTCAAGTCATGACAAGTCTGTGTCATGGTCCGTTTCTTCATATGCACAGTTAATGCAAGGAAATTGAAATTACTTTCTCTCTATCCTTGACAAAGGCATAGACTACACAGGAGGACTGGCAATGACAGAACATGAATTAAAGTGCAAGACAGGACCAATACAGAACGTAACAAGTAAATCAAGTTTTTAATGGATATAGGTAACTATTGAAACAAAGTTGCACACAGCAAAGGGCTAAACTGGCATAGTTAGACTTGGTAATAGGCAAAGTGGACACCATCAATCCATCCTTTATTTCCACTTTTCCAGCTCACTATATAATGTACTGTGTAGGAATTGCTGCAATCGGGGTTCTACATTTTCGTCACCAGCCAAAATGGCTAGCATATTTTGTTCTTAATAGCCAACACACACTCGCTAATGGGTCAAAGTCGCTACAGTAGTAAGCTTTCTTTTCTACTGAACTGAATTTTCACCAGCATTTGGCAGGTTGGCAGGTGCAGGAGCCCTGGCTGTAATAACTCTACAGTATGTACTCCCAGAGATTGCTTAACGAATTAAGGGTTTAGTAGTAGACAGTTAAGTGTTGCATGGGCTATGGAAATTTGGCTGGGCATTTGTGTCCTCATGGACACTATTATACTACAGTGCCCTCCCAGGGACAATAGATGACGGTGAGTCCGAGAGTCTGCTGCCTCGCGTCACCTCTCACCCGCTTCCCTCCCGCTGCCCGCTGCCTTGGTTAACGCTCCTCAGCTCCTCGTGTGATTGACTGTGCTGTTGGTCCTCACTGATTCCCTGAGGAGAGCAGCACAGCTGTGCAGGGGAGAGAAGGCATGGCGCAAGGACGACTTGCAAGCATTGCCGGGGTGTCCTTGGGAGCGAGCAGCACACAGGCTTTACCCTTCCCTTGACACGCCACGACGACCTTGAGCACATCATCTGAGAGGTCACATGCTACACAGTAGCTATCTCCCAAATGCTGACGCTTGGTGTTTTCTTTCATCTCAGCTCCGTCCGGTCACATTGACTCCCTATTCATCTTGTCCCTGATGTGTTCTTCTGTGACACACAGCTGTGCTGTGTTTCTTTTCAGCTACAGTGGTTTTCATGTCTGTGACAATTAAGCAAGATGTGTTTAATCTCACCTGAGGAAAGGTGTTTAAATGGGAAAGTAATTACTTTTTTTGTCTTTGTTATTATCAAGGGTAATGCGATTCGCAAGCTCCCAGGACTTCACCAAAGCGCTCTACCAGAGATTTTAATAGGAAGGTGAGATGGGACAGCCATGTAATCGTACATAGAAATTAACGGTGAAGATTCGTAACGCAAATATGGCATCTACCCGCACATCTCCCATCTTTCTGGTAACAAGAGCCAATGTGCCTGCTGAGCTGCGGTGCCAGTGATCCAATCGAGATTCACTAGTTTGACGCCCTCTCGTGACTTCACATGGTAATCAAACATTTCAAACAAGCGATTTAAGGTTAGGGTTAGGTTTAGGGTTAAGGTTAGGGTTAGGTTTAGGGTTAGGTTTAGGGTTAAGGTTAGGGTTAGGATTAGGTTTAAGGTCGTATGACGTAAGCGGTAAGGCACGAAAGGGCGTCGAACTAGTGAGTCCCGATCCAATCATCTGGCTGCACCGGCGCACGTGAAATGATGCGCATGCTCAGTAGTGAAAAGCCGTTGCTCTCGTGCCGTTAAGGAACTACTGCGCCTGCGCTCTGTCAAAAAAAAATGTGAGAAAAGTGGCTTAAAAAGCTTTGTTTTGACTCGTATAACACAACCAAGCAGTCTAGATTGATCAGTTTTTCACGGTGGTTTCAACCAT